>NW_013563336.1:0-1893 GCF_000968595.1 Rasamsonia emersonii CBS 393.64
TATAGGTATAACTACTTGTAAGAGAAATATAAGGTTAATATTATATATATTGCTTTTTAGATACCTATTTTTTTAATTTTACATAAAAATTACACTGTATTTTATGTTATTCCAGTAAATAATAGAGTAGACTACTTCTGATTAATGCTGTATGCTGTAAATACTTTATAAGTATAGTATATAAATTATCTCTTTAATATCTTTAAAGCTTGTTGAGGTATGAGCGTACAAAAAAACGCATTTTGTATGGGTATTCTAGTGATCGGAGCAACCGGGTGATCGAAACAGCCGGGAAATACGTTAGTTAAACTAGTTAACTAGTTAACTAGTTAACTATGTGAGGGACGGATGCTTATGTAAAAAGCACGCAAAACGGCCAAAAAAGTTATTTCCTTTACAATAGGGGGATATTATAATACCAAACTCAACAGCAAAAATTAAATTAAATTTTTTTTATTTTAGAAAGTAATAAAAAAAAGAGAAACATGCAACAGCTGGGATTCGCTGGTGGTCACCCACCCAACTACTAACCAGCCGGCGTGTGGCTTAAGTACGGCTGAGCGGACGGGAAGCCCTGTTTTCCACACCCTATGGTCGCATGTGCTAGGCGCTTCTGGTCAAGGGCTTATAAGGGGAGAGGAATATATGAGGTAAGAAAACCGAGCTCTCGATGAAAGAGAGAAAAGGGGAACAATTGCAGGAGCAAAAGCGATAGCTGTATCGGTACAATCAAAATCACTTACGTTAAAAGGGTAAGGGATATACCATAGACCCGATATTGCTGATCAGTTCAATTGGGTGTCTAAAAATAAATATTCCATAACTAAGAGCAGTTGCACCGAAGCCTTTTCTCTGGACAGTAGATAAACCACGACAATACCTACCTAGGTATTTTAGCAGCTAATTCAAATTTCGGCATTAACAGTTACCTTTACAAATATAGAAAAATTAGAGTTTCTTGCTAGTAGTAGTACTTTGTTGTTAGTTGTCGCTTGAAGGAATTATATATTTATATATATTTATTTATTCTTACCGGGGAAGGTAAACATATGTAGTCACTTAAGTACAGGGTTTGGAGAAAACGTTGGTAAACAGTCTATTAACTGTTCAAAAAAAAAAAAACAGCGAGAGAGTCACTCAATGATCAAATTCAATCGACTCATCCCTGAAATGAATAGGCGAGGCTGACATGCGGCAGAACTACTTAAGGCTCACTCTCCCCACAATTCAAACAACTTGATCACAGCGCAGTCAGGTGGAATGCATCGATATTATGAATCAAAGTGATCTACCACCATAGCACCATGACTCCCAATATTCCCGCCTTGATGTTGTGAGATGGAACCTCGATCCCAATGGTATTTGACCTGATTGTATTGTCTACAAAAGGAACATGGACTAACTCCGCTAGATGAGATTCGGCACAGGAACAGCATGGTATAAGGACGACATGAACGGCTCTTTTGTGCCGGAGCTGGTTGAAATGGTGAAGAGTGCAATCCGTCAGGGATACCGACACATTGATTGCGCCGAAGCCTACGGGACCGAGGCAGAAGTCGGAGTAGCTATCAAAGAATGCGGAGTCCCCCGCGAGGAGCTTTTCATCACGACAAAGGTCGTCGAGACCATTGACGATGTGCCCTGAGCCATCGACACCAGTCTGAAGAAGCTCCAGCTCGATTATGTTGATCTGTAGGTTCTCTGACGATGGGCACTGACATTGCACCCCCATTTCTTTTTTTCTAACAATGTGTGTGCAGCTATCTGATCCACAGTCCCTATTTCGCCCAAAATGACGCCAATCTGCAAACAGCCTGGAAGGCAATGGAGGAAGTGCAACGCTCAGGCAAGGCCAAAGCCATCGGCGTATCTAGCTCCTCGTCCTCATCTCGA
>NW_013563335.1:0-85559 GCF_000968595.1 Rasamsonia emersonii CBS 393.64
GACAGTTTTCGATTCCTTTCCTGGGCATGCTCTCGCGTCGTACGGCCTTTCAATCGATCGTGTAATGTGGAATGGGGAACATCATATAACACAGAAGCTTTTCGCAGACTTGAGACTTGGCCCTTCTTATATGCTTGAAGAGCCAAAAGAATCTTTCCTTCCTGATTGGAAGCTTGTGGGAGTCTTGAGGTAGGCATTTTTGTTGATGGGAGTGGAGGCGCGTAAGCGTGGTGAGAAGTGTCCGACTAGGTCATTTGTCCGACTAGGTTATAGATTACGTTATTATCTAATGTATATTACATAATTACAAACACTTCCAGGCTAACCCTCAAAGGCAAGATCACCATCGACAGCCGAGGCCCGGAAGCTGCTCGGCGATAAGGACGAACATCTCGGAAGAGAAGCATCTCGTCTTGGGCTTGTCTTGATTCAATTACTTTATATCATTGGCATTCTTCTTCGTTGTATATACGTACGTACGTGCATGTATTTGATGTAATTATTGGATTGTCTACATTCATATCTACCTCATACCTACCTACCTCCTACTCAACATTCTACTCCGTCGGGAAAACCCCTCCGAAAGAAAGGCTTGGTCGTCAACGTTTCACGACAGGCGGTCAATCTGCTGTGCTACACACAATACAATGTCACATCGGGACCATGACACGAAACAAAACACTCCGAATGGCAAGAACAACAGCAACGAGACAGGTCCCGTCGTGGTCGGCGGGCACCACTACACTCCGTCCATGCCCCCGCCAGGCCTGAACACGCCGTACGACATCTCCGCCGAGGAACTGAGCCACTTCCGCTCCAACGCCTGGGCGAAATCCCTGCTGGCGTCGGCCCTGCGCGACGGGGCGGGCGAATACTTCCCCATCGCGACGTGGTCGCGCGTGCCCAAGCCGTCGACGGGCGAAGACGGCTTCTTCTCGCAGACGCTGGCGACGCCGTCGACGGTGCCGTTCGTGCTGACGCTGCGGAGGAAGAATCTCGAGCCGGTCACGGCGTCGTTGCCGAAGGAGCCTCCTGCGGCGGCGGATCCGAAGCAGAAAAAGCCCGTCGCGCCCGACCGTCCCCCGGATACCATCACCCTGATCACGCTGGCGAGCCCCGGGGTGTGCGGGCACCCCAACACAGCGCACGGCGGGCTGATCGCCAGCCTGTTCGATGAGGTCATGTCGTTAGCCGTGGCGCTGCATATGCCGCCGTCCGCCAATCCGTCGCTAGGCTCGCAGTCGCGTGACGGGTTGATGTTCTACACGGCGCAGCTGAGTGTGCGGTACAGACAGCCCGTGGCGGTGCCGGGGCTGCTGGTGATCCGGTCGTGGTGCGTTGCCCGCGACGGACGCAAGTACTGGACGGTGGCGCGTGCACTACAGGAGGAGGAAGGCGACAAGGAGGGAGGACAGTTGGAATCGGCCAAGCGAAAGACAGTACGGGCAGAGGGGACTGCCATGTGGATTGAGGTGCCGTTGTCAAAGTTATAGCCGGGGTGAGCTGGGCTGCTGTCTGGACATACATGAATACATAGAGTAGAATTTCCTCCATTTGTATATATATAGCAATGGCATGCCTTGGAATCTGATCGTATGAATAGTATAGCAGAGACCTATTATTAGTCTTAATATGGTCCAGTCCTGGCGACGAATCAACAATCTATGGATCTATCATTAAGTAGACATCCGTATACACCAGACAGTGTATCAGGCCAGAACTACTAGATCTTCGCCTTCGCAGCCCCTTCGCCCTGGCCTTGTGCTTGTCCTTGTCCTTCGGTTTTATACGGCAGCTCCCTCCCCTTGAGATTCCGACTCGCACTCACCACCAAGCCGACCTGCGTCGCCAACGCGACGACCTCGCCGCGCTCATCCAGCACCACGACGTCGATATCCGTACGGCCATTGCGGATGCTCTTCATCGTGACGCGGCTGTAGAGCCACTCGACGCCCGTCGTCGGCGGGAGGCGTTTCTTGAAGTCGACGTAGAGCGTCACGGTCGGGAACCAGAACGGGCCTCCATCATCAGCAGCATAACCAGCAGCAGTACCGGCATCCTCCAACCCCTGCAGCGTGAGCGGGGAGAGATCGATCAGGTACGCCACCGCTTCATCGGTCCATCTCCCCTCGCCGCCCTTGGGGCCCAGCGGACGGAATCGCGCCCACTGGTCGATGATGCCCCATCGTCGTTGTCGTAGTTCGGTATCAGCAGGGCCAAAAACCTCGGTATGGTTCCATGCGCGCCGGAATTTGGAGAACCGCTGGGAGACCCGCACCCAGGGGCTATCCGGTGCGAGACGGACGTCGCCTTTGCCATTGCCATCGCCAGTATTACTAGTAGTAATAAACTCCGGAGGACGCAAACTCGGCGGAGGGGGATACACGGTCCAGTCCGAGTCAGTCGACAGCCCGACTTCAGATACTGGATCCGAGACGGTGATGTACCCTGCTACTTTGACGGAGTGCTTCTTCTTCTTCTCGCCATCGCCAGTCGACGACGTCTCCTCCTGCGACAGCGTAACATGGATAGTCGACGTCCTGGCGCCCAATTTCGCATCCTGCACCGTCAGCAGCGCGGGCCCCGCGGCCGTCCGTCGCAGAAACGTCAGCTGGATGCTGATGGGCATGGGATCGGAGTGGTGGCGCGTCGGATGGGTGTGCTTGAAATGCGTCGTGGCGAGACGGTGCAGGACGGCCGTTGTGTAGCCGCCATGGGGGACTTGGAAAGAACTCGTCAGCAAAAAAGAAATTCACTGGTTACGTTGTTCATATTTGTATCTAGGGCATTACTTACCGCTCCCAATACACCACTCCGGACTCAGATTCGCAGAATAGGTATGCGACGAGAGGGGCGTGACGGCGATGGCGTCTTCGAATTCTTGCGTGTGAGGCGGTGTCATCTTATATATTCGCCTTTTGTGTTTCTCTTTATCTATCGACAGGTCGCTCTATAGTAATGTATTATTCGCTTGAACATTCATTCATTCATTCGCCTGTCAGGCCCAGGCAGTGTATAAATAACGTCAGCGTGTTTCGTTTCGAACACCAAGCAGGATTGACCAAATGTTAATATTGTAATTAACTCAGGTCAGGTACGAAAGTATTGATATTAGAAGGTAGGTAATTGGACGAGGAAAAAAATACGTCCATTCGATGAATATCAATATTAGTATTTAGTATACTCCGTAGTAGTGACAATTAATTAATGAATTAATGATAAGTAATGATGAATCTGGCATTATTACTAACGCTGGTTCAATCAATTAACCTCGGCATGTGACGCGGCTGGGCCCGCTGGGGTCCCCGCAGCTGGTGGTGGAGAGCTGATTAGCTAATAATACTAAAAATGGTTGCAGACGTTGTACTTCAGAGTACTGTATTTATTGAGTGAAGATGCTCATGCTCATGCTCAACATCAAATCTACAAAAAATCATGCAAATCGTCGCATGCGTAAACTCCATCAAGATCCTCAACGCCGGCCGTAGCCCTCCCTGCTTCGCTGCTCAACTAAATAGCCGTTCGTCATTTACTTCGTGAAAAGCCTGGAAAAAGACCGGTGTATATCCCGGCGCCAGGGCTAGTTATAGCCTCGAGGAGTGTTGTCGTCGAACGGTAAAAAAATGAAAAGAATAAATCACTTGCTAGCAAGTCCTGCAAGAAACAAAATCGGACGTCTCCGGCAGAATTGAAAGCCTGCCTAACTACATGCAGCCAGTCGCTGCAGACAAGACAACACACCTATCCAAGTCAGCACGCTGGAAATAAATACGAAAGATACATCTACCCACCAGTCACTCCCTGCGTCAACGTGGCCTTCGCTTCCGTGCTTCTCGACCCCAGCGTCACCGTCATCACATTCTCAATCGCCTTGGCTTCCGCCAGCTTGTTCGCCCAGCGGAATACCACTTCGTCTTCCCGATTGTCCCCCACAACCAGCAGGAAATCCGGTCGGCCATCGTCGTCCTCCGTCTTGCTCCTCTCGATGGTGTAGCGCCATACCAGCTCCGCCGCCGTCGCCTTGTTGGTGTCGGAGGTCTGCACGACCAGCGCCCCATCGATCGGCGTCGCGTGCACGCGCTGGCTCGCACATGCGTCGTTGATATGGTCGGCACACTCCGACGCCTGTCGAGCCGCCGTCACCTTGTCCTCCGCCGAGGCATAGTGGAAAACGAGCGAGCAATGCCGCTCCTCGATCCAGCTGCCCTCGGTCCGCTCGCGGAAGTAGTTGAGAATCCCCATCGCGCCCGACTTCCACACCTTCGTATCACTCTCCTGGTTCAGCTTGATCCAGCTCTCCTTCTGCGGCTCGCGCACAAAGCAGCCGTTCTCCGCGATCAGTCCCAATCCCGCAACCCGGCGGAACAGTCGCTCCATCTCCTCCGGCATTCTCGAGCTCATCACGTAGACAATGTTCCTCGGATCCTCGACCAGGTCCGTCAGCGTGGTGAGTGCCCGCTGCGGCGTCGTCAGAATAATGCTGGTCGGAGACCCCCACGAGGCCAGAGTCCCTTCATAATCCAGAATGAAAAGCCGACGGCGGGACTTGCGGTAGTTTTCTTCCAACTCGTCGACAGACAGGCGTGGCACTGCCATCGTTTCGCGCGATGAGTGTTCGTTCCAGACCTTGGACAGCGTCTCGCGGAAGGACTTGACCCAGTTGACCGTCGAGTTCTGCAACACAGCATCATACAGCTTATGCCACACCTCCTCCCGTTCGGCATCGCTCATGGACAGCGCCGTGTGGATAGCCTCCGCGCATTGACGGTAGTCCCAGGGGTTGACCAGCAGGGCATGGCCATCAAACACCGACGCACTCCCGGTGAACTCGCTGAGAATGAGCGAGCCATGCGCCTTGGGCCCGTACTTCCCATCCTGGCAGAAGACAAACTCGTGACTGGTCAGGTTCATCCCCTCGCGGAGACTGGTTATCATCAGAGCATCGGCAACGGTGAGGAGTGCGAGATACTGGCCAAAGGAGAGGTCCTTCTTGAGGAAGACGAGAGGTTGATGAGCCAAGGTCGAATGAGTCGAATTGATGCGCGTGGCGATGTCGGTAATTGCGGTTTCCAGCTCCATCTGCTCGGTGGTAGAAGACGCAACTTGAATGAGGACGACCTTGTCCTTCCATTCTGGATACGTATTGAGGAAGAGTTCATAACTCAGCAGTTTCTGACGCACGCCCCGAACCGTGTCGAGCTTGTCCCGCGAGACAATCAGCCGCTTCCCCTCGTATCTCTCCGCGATCAACTTGACCCAGTGATCGACGTCCGGACTCTGGCGTCGCTTGTCCCACGACTTGGGATCGATGCCGATGGGGAACTTGCCCACGTTGACGAAGCGATCTTCCAGCTGAATGCCCTCGTTCTGCGCTTCCACACAGAGGATGCGACTGCACGTCTGCAGGAAATGACGGCAATACTCGTCGGTTTGGAACCCGACCAAGTCGGCACCCAACATGCCCTCCAACAGCTCCTTGCGGGGTGCCAGACAGCGGAAGACCTCCGACGAGGGGAAGGCCACATGGAGGAAAAAGCCGATCTGCGCATCTGGCAGCATCTTCCGCAGCATGGCCGGGACAAGCAGCAGATGATAATCGTGAATCCAGATGGCATCGCCGCGCCGCCAGTTCCTGGCGATGTGCTCCGCAAAGGCCTCGTTGATCTTGACATAGTAGATCCACGAGTGGTCCTCATACGCCTTGCTCTTGGGGTTGTCGGGGATCTGATAGTGGAAGACTGGCCACAGAATGGTCTTGCAGAAGTGCGAATAGTGTCCGTCAAAGTCGATGTCTCGGACATAGACGGTCAGCGACTCGTGTTCATTCTCGAGCGTCTCCGCGATCGTTGCCTTGGTGTCGTCGTCCAATGCATCGGTCGGCATGCCCAGAGTGCCCACCCACTTGATGTCCTCCAGTGTGCCAGAATCTCTGGCCGAGCGCACCGCGTTTCGGAGGCCACCATTGCCCTGCTCCGCCGGCACGATCGTCCAGTCAGCGCGGGAGAAGGAGATGGACCGGTGGTGACCCCTCAGTTGCTGTTCCTGGGCCTTTATGGCTTCGATAGTTCCGCGCTTGGGCTCCTGCGGCAAGACGGGTTCTTCGTGCTTGAGGATTGATGGCGAGGGCAGGGCGATGTTGTTCTGCGGGCGGGGTTGGGTGAAGGAGGAGGTCGCGCCCCAGACGGGAGAGTGAGCCTCGCTCTGGGCCAGGCCATGGAGCTCTTGGGGGGTGGACGCAAAAGGGTATCCATCCTGCTTGTCGAACCTGGAGATCTGCGGGGTGAAGATGCGTTCATGCTCCGTGGTCGCCCCGGGCGTCAATCCCTTCTTGGCCAAGTCATTCTCACGTCTCGCAAACAGACTCACCGCGGGATTGCGCACGGGAGTCGATGGACGCACGGGAGTCGATGGCCGGGAGGATCTCGATCTGGGACTGCCAGGGTAGGATCGCTCGCTGGGAGACTTGTCGAGGTGGAAGTTGACGGTATAAGGGAGAAATCTGTCGCCGTCAGCGTATCGATGAGATAGACGGAAACTGAGCAAGGAATTGGCAGTTTAGCAACAACACAACATACAGAGATGCAATAAAGACAGTCATGGTGGCTCGAATGGCGGTTGACTTCAAGTGTATTACTGTATGTACAAGGCGTGTAACGCGGTGGTCCCGTGCCCCTCAATTCCAATCTAGGGCGCGGTGCAAAGCAGGCAGACAGCAGGGACCCTGCAGATGACGTCTCACTGCCCGACCGTCTGCAGTTGAGAGGGGCAGCAATAATGACTGACGGTGACACAGGAGAGCTCAATCGAGGGTACGGCGTAGGACTCGACGACAGGATCTCTCAGTGACAGGCATGGCGGTGGAGCAACATTGTCTCGACTGCCAACTACGTCATGTGAAGAGAAAAAAAAAGGGAAAAAGTATCCGGGCGGGCCAAGCCAGCTGCTACTAGGAATCGTTAAAAAGCCTTTGGGCAGCTAAGAAAACAGCAATGTAACCAGGTCGAGCGCCCGGAGCAGCGTGGTGATTTATGGCATTGTGTGGCCTGGGACGAGGGCCGTGATGTCTCCATCCAGGGTCTGGTCCCCCGCCGACCATGGCAAATGCCCGATCGGGCCTCCATCAACGGAGATGATATCCACGGTGTGTCGTCGCCCACGCGTCCATGCCTGCGATTGGTGGAAACGACGCTCCAGCTGTTGGTGCAGGGACGCCGCAGGCTGGATGCAGTTAGGTACTGGGATCAGATGCGTCACAGCTGCAAGCATGAGGGCCGTGGTGCCTGGGCTGGCTGGATTCGTTCTTCACTGCCAGACGCCGACGAGGAGCATCCAGGGCACGGCGTTCCAGGGAACTGCCGCACTTCCGCGACCGGCCACGTGACTGACGGCTGACTAACCAGGTCGCTCTCAGCTGTCGCTCTCAGCTATGGTTCAGCTTGCCACCAGGAAATGAAAAAAGAAAATATAGCAGTCGTACACATGAAACTGTAATCCTCCTGTATGTAGCTCTCGACTCATGCCCCTCCGCATCACGTCCGCGCCCGTCTCCGGCATCAAGAAGAGAAAAAGCTCTGCGCCGCGCGCTCGCCCGTCGCCCTTTGCTACCCATGCGCGCTCCAAGCCATCTGCGCGCGGAAGCCAGGAGGCGGGCAAGTCCCTGTCGGGCGATGTCAATGATGGCGCCATAGCCGACACGGAACCGCTGCCGGATCTCGGGGCGTCGCGGTACATTGCAGAGACTGCTGCCGTCCGGGATGTCATCCAGGCGATACGCCATATCAAGGACTCGATGTTCGAGGAGCTGCCGGCACGGGCGGGCATGAACAGCACGCGTATCGCCCAGGTCCTCAATCTGCGACGGTCGCTGCCCCCCTTGGTCTCCGTCGCTCATATCCACACGCTGATGCAGGCGCCCACCCAGGTCGAGCGAGAGATTGTCGACCTGGTGCGCGCCGGCCGTCTCCGGCGTATAATCGTGCCGGGCAGAGGTAATGATGCGGCAGGGTTGGGAGACTGCCTGATTTTGACAGAAGACCTGAAGGAACTTGTGCAGAACAGCGCTGGCCTGGATCAGTCGCTCAAGGGTAAGGAAAGATGGTGCTTCCCCTGCGAAATGACGGCCCTTCTCCGCTGACATCGTCGTGGTCGGACAGACCTGTTTCTGCACATGCTGGACCAAATGGGCAATTCCTCGGCGATGCCTGCTACCGCGTTCTCGCCAGAGGAGTCGAGTGCCTTGGTTCGGGCCGGGTTTCTCGTATCGGCATCATCTCTGGCAAAAGGCTCGTTGAACGTGGCGTCGCTCCCGGCCGTGCCTCCATCTCTGGGGGCAGCCGCTGCCAGCCGGAGTGAGAGTGAGGGTGATCAGCAGAAGCCCGAATCAGGCGACAGAGGCCATGATTCTCCCCAGTCCCGGGCGGCTACTCTGTTCCTGTCCCTTCCCAACACAGGACCGTACCTCCGTTTGCTGGGCGCCGGCCGTTCGCATCTGCTGTCCCTCTTGAAGAAATCCAAGTATCACGAAGCGCCGTTGTCTCTTCTCCGCGACCGCTGGGACGGGGCGGTGGAAACGGACCGGAGCTACTCCCTGGCCAAGAGAGCTCGAGGGGAGTCGAGCGGCGTGCTCCCGGGCCGGACCAAGAAGTGGAAGGAATTGTATGGGATGAGTTTCCAGTGGGTGTTGGAAGAAGCCCTGGGTGCGGGACTCATCGAGCTGTTCGATACGGGCAGCGTCGGTCCTGGCGTCCGCTGCTTGTGATCACTCCATGGATGTGGACAGAAATCAAGAGAGAGACAGACAGATAGGTCTCGCGAGTCGAAGGATGACCTGTCAGGCTAGGCGATGACGGGCGAAATCAGGACAAAGGAGGCCATCGGAAGAGATGGACCTTTTCGTGCATCACGTGTGCCGCCCATTGAGAGCCTGGAGGAAGAGAAGGCGACCCTCCTTCCACGCAGCTCTTCATTGAGAGCTTTACAGCGAATGCCAGCACTGCCATCGGGACTCGTCCGCGACTGAGCCTATATCGGACAGATGGTCCTAGTTCTCACCATGGGGTGGGATGAACATGGCCAAGGATATATACCAGCTCCGTGATACCATTTGAAATTGTCTGAAAAGACACTGTGACTATGACTGGCAGCATCGGCGCATACTCTACAGAATATATAGAATAAAGAGAGAGCTAGAGAGATAGAGGATCTATCTTACTGCAGACCAGACCGCGTCCACTTCGAATGCTCTGTTTCTACAACAGAACAGGTGTCTTGCGCGGATAATTGCTGCCGCAGATGATTAGATATTCATTCGAATAGGGTATATATATCTCTATCTATACACCAGGATGGAATCGCCTCATTCATTGCTTCTTCCTCTGCCGGGCAGTCCAGTCAAGAAACAACCCCACATCCGCAACGACCGCCTTGGGCACTCCACCCATCGTCCAGCTCCGCTGCACCCACTGCGGGATCAGCCCGCCTGCATCGGACGTCGTGGCCATGGTCCACTCGATGTTCTTCCGGTTGCTGCCGTTGTTAGTAGCGGAGGACGAGGAGCCTGGTGGTAACAACAGGACCCGCTCGACGCTGGCGTACGAGGCAAAGATGGTATTTTTCGGCGTCGTCGATCTGATCTGGTCGCGGATGGAGTCCGGCAGAGGAGAGTCGGATGCCTGGGCGGCAGGATCGTGCGTGAGGGGGATTTGGACGGTGAAGAAACCTTGCGAGGGCGTTTCGGAGCCGCTTTGTTCTGTCGCTGGGAGGACAGCGGAAATGACGAGGGAGATGAACGTGCGTGGGGAGATAAGCGCGCTAGGGTGGAACGTATGCGTGATAAGATTGACTGGTTGATTGATCGATTGTCTGATTAGATATGATGTTCCTCTCTCTAAAAAAAAAAAGATCGGTGTATATATTGAGGCTATAATACACGATTTGAATGACTGCGCGGATTAACTAACCATGCATATGAACACTCCTCCACCCGCCTTCGATCTCCGCCTGTATCGGCCATTCTAGCAGATGCTCCACCGCCGTCACACTTGGCGTGTAAGCCATCTCGTTCTCGGAATGGTTCTCCCTCAGGCCCTTCTCGAACTCCTCCCACGTCGCGGTGCCCTCCTCCGCGGCATCGACGTGCACACTCCGCCGACAGACCCAGAACTCATTGTCGATTGTGCCAGTTGAGAGCTGCACCTTGGCCGCGGATGGGGAGGACGATCGTAGTTTCTTGTCGGTCTTGAACGTCTGCGGGATGGTGGTTGCCACGAGGGTCTGAGTCTCAGAGAGAGCAGAATGGAGGAATGTCTCCAAGGACGGGCGAAAGGTGGAGGAGGAACGATCATTCAAGGATGGATGTGGGGGAAGGGAGGAGAATGGAAGGGGACGAAGTCGGATGAGGGACGAGGGCATTGTGCTAATCACCTGACCACCGAAGAGTAAAACTGAAGAAAGTCAAGAAAGGGGGGTAAAAAAGCTTGGTTATTATGATGCTTGTGAGAAACCTCAGGGTTATTGGTATCTGGTAGTTTTGGTGGAGAAGATGAGAAAGCGCAGCATGAATAATCACACCTGAGGTTCAAAGGTGAGACGCGGACCGTCTCAGCAGCTCCGTCCACAGCTTAGCAACTTGCCTAAGTAAACGATTTAGTGTTGCTTGCCTCCATGTCACATACTCCGTAGATTGGCCAGCATATGGTTTTTCCAGGAAGAGGCGACTGGTAAAGATTTATTCACAATTGCATGTGAGGATTATACTCCGTATCGAGATAGTAGACAGACCAGGTAGATCCATGGATCGATAGGCGGTGGATTCCTTTCGGGCTTCTTATTGGTGATTTTGCTCATCCATATCACCTCTTTCCTCTCTCATCGATCAGCGTCCACCATATAACTGAGAAACAAAGGGTCAAAATGATTTGGAAAGCACCTTCTTTATTCTTGGTCATTGTGTTCAATTTCGTTTAATTCAGCATAGCACAAACACATACATGCACACATACATACAATAGATAACCCAAAGGCAAAGAGGGCAAAATAGTTTATAAAAGGAAAGAGTAGAGAAAGAAATTGCAAAAGTCACCAGTCTTCTTGCCCTCTTGTGCCCAGCTAAATCAACCTGTTCCCTGAATCCCACCTCGTCCGTCCGTCGGAGAAAAAAATCGAAGGAAAATACGTGGAAAGGTACTGCAATATCAAGATGAAATCATGCCCATTATCAAATACCGGAAATCGTTGAGGGGGAGAGGAGAAAAAAACCAGAGGAAAAGCAAAATTTTGCTTAGTTTTACACTCCGTACACCCGACCACCTCCTTTTTGAACCCAAAAGGAGCTAGGGGAAAAAAAAAGGTCATACCAAACCCTAAAGGAATGAAATGTAGAAGAAAGAAAATAGAAACAGGCAAAGCGAACGCCAAGCCAACAGGACACTGACATGCATATTGACCAGATAAAAAAAAATCTCCAGGTCGAAAGGGAAAGAGAAAGACAAAGAGAGTAATACACAGGAAGAATGCCTTGCACCCAAGAACCTTGGAAATATTAAAAAGGATATCATCAGGAGCAGATACGGCTGAGATGCTCCGGAGATGACATGGAAGGAGAAGGCTGGGGCAAAACAGGGGTCGGGTCGTCTTGGTCTGTAACGACAAGGAATTTCATCTTCTCTTCTCATTAGACACGTCATGCAACTCCGC
This sequence comes from Rasamsonia emersonii CBS 393.64, assembly GCF_000968595.1. Taxonomy (NCBI): domain Eukaryota; kingdom Fungi; phylum Ascomycota; class Eurotiomycetes; order Eurotiales; family Trichocomaceae; genus Rasamsonia; species Rasamsonia emersonii. The sequence continues at coordinate 11,695 of NW_013563335.1, forward strand.
TGACTCTCCTATTCCGGATCGAACCACAGACGACCCTTCACGGAGCGGGGCTCCATGAGGATTTCCGAATGATCACATCCCACACCCAATAAAACCGACATAAAATAAGAGAAGGGGGTATATAGGAAAAGAAAACTAAAAGAAAAGAAAAACCGTCGCGCCAATACAATCGAAACCGGCATCAGGATTGAACATCAACGTAACTTGCTCCGGATATATTTTCTCTTTCCTGGTTACTCTCCTCACCGCGTACCGCTATTTCCGCCATTCCCTTCTCCCTGAGCCTGCTGTGGAGGCGGAACCGTGGAGCTTGATCCCGAGTTCTGTGTGGCGGCGATTTGTGCTCTCAAAGCCACGACTTCAGTTCGTAATATATTTAATTCGTTATGTACGGATTGAATGTAGGCCCATAACTTATCTTCCCGGCTTTGCTCCGCAGTGCCGTTGGGATCCTGAGGCCCCGACAATGGACCCGTCTGACCGGATTCGCCCCCAGTTTGGGGAGCAGCTGGGGTGCTATGGTTGCTGGAATGACTGTGTGTCGCCGTGTGTTTTGTAGGCAAAGCGGAAGGTGGTCCTTGAACGGGCCCTTGGTTGTGCAGCGGATAACGGGCATCTGGAGGATTGAGTCCAGGTGGAGGAGGCAGCTGAGGAGCCCCCGGTTGGGGAGGTGGGAGACCCAAAGATGTTTGCGCGCTACCTGTCGAGGGCGGTGCCGGTCCGGTCCTGCTATAGTGTTGCTGCTGTTGTTGTTGCTGTTGCTGTTGCTGCTGTTGCTGTGGCTGCTGCTGCTGCTGCTGTTGTTGTTGCTGTTGTTGTTGCTGCTGCTGCTGGTACTGTTGAGTTAAGCTGGGAGAGTGGGCGCGATGTTGCTGGTGCAAGTGAATGTTAGCACCTTCGGACCCGTGACCAAGTTGGTTCGATGCCAATGCATTCGGTGAAAGTGGTTTGGGACTATCGGTCATACTATGGGCCGGGAAACTCGACGAGGAAGGATGCCCGGGTGGGGGGAACGTCATCGCCCCCGTCTGAGAAATCGGCGAGGTCGATGAGCTCGAGCCTCCATGACTGGTCGCCGGAGGGAAGAGACCGCCGGGAGGTGGAGGTCTGCTGGCGGCAATGGGAGGATACGTGCTTGGCCCTCGAGACTGGAAGGCTCCAGAGCGGGGGACAGGTTCTGTCGAAGGCGCATTGTGCTTCCGAATGCTAGGCATGTTCAGTCGCCTTTCATCTTCTTCATCCATCCGCTCCGGTTCGGTATACATGAGACCATCCATGGCGTCCTCGCCCCCCCCAGGCCCCACGTCCCCATAGTCCTCTTCCCCCACGAAGCTTCCCATACTTGCTCGCCGCCCAGCACATCCTCCCTGGCCTTTGTTATGACGAGCCAGGGCATCTCCTCGGGCAAACCTCCGACCACATTTGGGACAAATGTGGGGTCGTTCGCCAGTATGCAGCTTGGTGTGCCGTTTCAGGTCATGGAGCCGCCGGAATCGAGATTGGCAAGTCTGGCAGACGTACGGTTTCTCTTGACTGTGAGTGAGAAGATGGCTCTTGAGGTTGTGGTGTCGCGTGAACTCGGTCGAGCAGTAGGGACATCGATGCTTTTTGGCCGAGGGAGATCGTGGGCTGCCCTTATGGAACCCTGAATTGGGGAGGCTTAAGCCGCGGCGCGGATCGCCCATGCTGACGGTGGGCATGGGGTAAGAGAAGGCTTTGTTCGCATCTTCCGGTATGTCGTGCGTCTCGTGCGACTCGTTTTGGGGCCGGGATCGGTCGCCATCCTGGGACGCTGTCTCCTCGATCGGGCCGGGACTTGCCACGGTTGAGCTGTTTATCAAGGTTCCCGAGGTCGTCGCTTGATCACCGGAACCAAAGGTGTCTGCAACGGCGCCTGGGCTCCTTTGAGGATCCACTTGCATTTCATCCGATGACATCTGAATCGACCTAGCAACGGTGTCCATCGGCTCACTGAGTGTATTGGACGCGTTCGCCTGGTCCTGTGACTTTTGGTCTTTGTCGGCACTGGGCCCGACGGCCGCTCCCAGGGCTTCTCGAGCGACCTGGGGACTGGCCTGTTGCTGCTGCTGATGTTGTTGTTGTTCCCGATCCTTCTCTTGTTCGGACGGCCGATCAGCCGGACCGGCCGTGGTTGTGCTCGCCATGCGGGGCGACGATGAAGGTCTTGATGCCTCTATCCCGGGAGAAGGAGAGGTGCGCAACCCGGCGCTGGCAATCGAGCTCAAATGTGATTCTGGCTTCGGGGGGGAGGTCTTTAGGAAGGAGATTTGCTCGGGCGGCCCGCTAAGGATCGAGCCAGAGGTCGCAGGGAGGGGATTCGAGATAGCAACGGGATCACTACTGGTTTGCATTGACCCGGCCATGAACGCACCACCGTATCTCGCGCCCGCCGGTAAGATACGACGGGGCTGATGGGAAAGAAGTCCAGATGCTAGACTGGTAGTCATGTCAGCCGAAGCCCAGGTAACATGCAGTCAGTGACAGCGACACGAGTAACGACCGCAGGGGGGATTTGGCAGGAATGAAAACTGGACGTCGGATGAGGGCTTCCGACATGGGGAAGAGTCTTGCGACAGGCTAACCAGGGCCTTCTGGCATGGAGGAGGAAGAACCAGGTGAAAACCAGCAGTACATGTACCGTTACTTACCAACGCGTAAGGCGGCGCTGTGTTCCTGAAGCGAGTGTGGCGCAAGCTGACGGATTCAGCTTCGCTCAGGGTTTGGGTGGATGGTGGAGAGCAATGAGGGTCACGCAAAAAAAAAAGCCCCGAGGCGCAGGAAAACAAGAAAACCGTAGACGATTCAGCCCTGCGGCCAGAGCCTTCCTTTCCGCAACGGCGTCGAGAATCCCCGCAAGCTAATTGAAACGGGCCATCGAGTACTAGGTGTGTATACCTCAGACTTTTTCGGCGGCAGCGGAGGCGCCAGAGAAGCAGGCTGGAGACAGCCCAAGGTCGCGGAGGAGACGGGGAAGCGGGCACCGGGCGGTGGTGGCAAGGCCGATGGAAAAAAAAATCAAACAGGACAAAAAAGGAGAAACTACCAACGGAACGGGAAGCGGCTCGAGGAACACAAAAGAACGAGTCGAGCGTTAATGGAGAAGGGAAAGGACAGGAACGGATGGGGAAAACGAGGATGTTGTGGTGTGGGATCAAGAATCGCGATGGGCGAGGGCTGGACCTGGTCGAGAGGGACAATGACGGGCGGAGAAGCGACTGCAGCACGGCCCCGTAGCGAGGGACCTGAGGAGCAGAGCCGCGAACCGCCAGACACGCAACGCGGCAGAGGCACGACAGGAGCGACAAGCCAGAGGCAGGAGGGGAGGGGAGAAGAGGAGAGAGACCGTTATCGGTGGGCGTAGGAGTGGCTGAGCACTGGCAGGAGAGGCAGACAGAGGCAGGGCAATTGGGGAGCAGCGAGGACTGTTGGCAAGGACAACCGCAATGGTTTGGTCATTAGCCCGCGAGCAAGCACCGGGGCTGGCTTGGCTGGCTGGTAACTGGTACAGTTCTGTCTGTGACGTGACAGCGGCTCGGCTCAAGGCGGAGGAGGCTGGTGCGGCCCAGCACGCAGTTCACGTGCGCCCCGTCACGACACATACAGTACCGCCCGTATTGCTGCGTCCTGAGTGGCCGTGTTCTGCTCAAAGTCAGGCCAGCCTCGGAACGCACATCCTGCGCATCCTCCCGGCGAACACCTATCACTATCATGCGGCAAAGCCATCTCGCCGTGATGCTGGTCCTGTTGCGGCCCTGGTGGCTGATGGCTGGTTTTGGGCCCTGTGAGTGGAGCCCTGCTAGTGGTCCACAGATCCCGTGGAAACGGACGCCCGCTGCTGGGATTCGAGGCTGGGACGAGCATCGGCTGTGCAGAGGACCAGGGCAACGGAGCAGTCGCTGTCTGTTGAATTCAATTGACGAGGAACCGGGCCTGATAGGACGATAATGCGAGCATAATCAGCATTGCTCCTCGTCTGATGCCCATTCCAGCGAACAAGAGGCGCAGCAGAGCACCTCTTGGGGGCCAAGCCCGACATCCGTGGTCCGCCCGACAACGGTTGGTCCAGGGCCCGTGGGCAGAAATGCGGCTGTGTTGCTGCTGGTCGGCCTATCCGTGGCCGCTGCTGGGGCATCGCGATACATCAGACCACGCTGTGACGCAAGTGCTCGAGAAGCTGCCTGTGTCACCAGATGGATCCAGGGGCCCGCTGCCGGAGCGGAGTGCTGATACAGTGATACTACTTTAAGCGCGGAGGACCACCACCTCGATCCAATGAGTCTTGTACGGAGTAATCTGTAGAACACGACCAGACTGAGAGGTGGATCGAGGCCGAATCCAGCTGTTCTGAAAGGTCCTAAATAAAGTGCTCGACAGTCCATCCATCCAATGATCTATCCTCCACCCAGCGCCAAGCTCCAATTTTCAGCACAACACAGTTTTATTTGCGGCATGGACCGCCGCCAATGATGAAAAGAGCCTTTTCGCGATGAACCATCTCTCAGCCTGGGCAACGCATCGCGAAGACCATCCCGTATGATTGGCTGCGCGAGGCAGCGAGGCTGACGCGTGACACCGCGGGGTCGCCGGATGCTTCCGACCCAGCGATCGCCTCGCAAGTACCGGTACCTGCACGCCCGCGGCAGCACCCATAGCAGTCGAGGTACCGGTACCTCCTCCCTGTTTGTGAGCTCATCGTCCATGATCCATCAACTACGGAGTAAACAATTTCCACTCACCATTCCAGCCCTGCCAGACTGATTCTCATCTTTGCCTTGTCAGATCGATGATTTACCATGTCTCTGATGATTGACAATCCCCGCCAGGAGCAACCCCAGCTCGTCTCGCTTCCATAGCCACTTGGTCTGGATCCTTCCGGTGGCTGGTTGCTTTGGTACCCATTGACTGTCCCGTGATTCCAAGAAAAGCTCCCCGTTTCTAATCGGAACGAAACTGGGTGTGGCTTATGGGACACCAGCAGCGCCATACCCAACTAATGCGCTACTCCAGGTTACGCAGTCCTGCAGAGATCGAAAGCCATGGCTCCATGCTCGATCATTTGATGATGAGTGCACTCGAGACTGGAGAGAATCAGAGTCGTGACTGGGTCACTGCCCCCCTCGTAAGGCTGACCCTGGTGCAGGGGGCCGTTTAAGTCGTCGATGATATCACAGGTACCTAAGAGTTCTGCTGTTCTCCCCTGTCTCTTATCGGACCGTCTTATGACTTGCTGCTATGTCATTGGTCTACCATGTTCCAACTGAAGAAAAGGGAAATGAATTGTTTGATATCGTGCCTCTTGTGGACGCGAGAGGGAAAAAATAAAGAGGAAAGACAAAAGACTGCTAGATTGATATCAATGGTTCCCTCCGTACGGTTCCTTGAATGAATCTTGCAACTCCTAACTCGGTGGACATCCTCGCTACCTGTCTAATCTTCTAGCTTTTCCTCGGCGTCTATGCAAGATGCGTTGTTTTTCTCTTGCTAACCTCGCCTTCCTCATGCTGTTCCGTCCGCTTTCTTTTCTCTGCCTGCAACGCAGCTCCACCAGCAGGCTCCTTCTCTTTTCCTTTCTTTGCTTTTCCCCTGGCTTCCTTGGCCGCTTTCTGTTGCTCGACGCGCCTCCTCATCTCCTGAGCGGACATGGTGCGGGCTTTGCACCGGCCTTGTCCTTGCTGTTGATGAGCGTTCGAGTCCGACTCTTCCGGCGTTGAGGGTCCATAGTCATCATCGTCCGTCCCCGGGCCGAGATCAGGACTGGATTGTTGACAATATGGGCATTCACATTTCCGACCTAGCAACCGAAGGGCGTCGCGATGGGTCAATTGCTGATATCGGTAGCCAATGGTGATTTCCTCGTCTTTAGAGATGTTCCGATCGGCCCATACTATGACCCTGTTACGGATGGTGCTATCAAACGCCCACTCGGCATTGTTATGAGGCCGACAACTGTGGTTGAACAGAGCCAAACCGGGAAAGAGGTAGAGGGTGCGGAATGATGGGTCATGCTTCTCCAAGGTATCTCCTTTTTCTATATTTTGCATCTGTGTCTCTATGGTTCCGGGGTCTTTGTGGTGTTCCCTTTCCATCGTGTCACCATCTTGGCGACGGCTTTGGTCCCAAGGAACTGCGCTCAACAGCAGTTTTCTCAAAACCATTTGGATGACCCACGTGTCGAAGGTAAGATCGCAGAAGATATTGACTCCCAATTGAAGCAGAATATCAAATGGCACCTTGATATTCGCCGCCAACGTGAAAGGGAATCGGTCCCCTTCCCACTGCTCTTCCCCTTCCAGTGGGAGGAGCTCGTCGATCTCATGAGCCAGCAAGTGCGGATTCCCTGTTCTCTCTCGCCGCAGGAGGGTCACGTCAAATACTTCTCTGAGGAGCAAGCTCAGGACGGTCCCGTGGATCTCGTTATTGTGTGTCAGATACTTTGGGTGTTGCTCATCACCAGCGCGATATGTATTCCAATTAGGTCGCATCGCGTCATGCAACCATTTCCAATTCTTACCGCAGACGCGGAAATGGTACAGCTCTCGGGCGATCTCCAGACAGCTCTTGCTTGCTGATTCTTCATTGGAAGGTGCGGCAGGGCAGAAGACAAGCGGCTCTGCATCGTCTTTGTTATTGAAGACACAAGCACAAAAATCGCGATGGCATCCGTCGGAAATGTCTTTGCGTACGCCCTCGCTGAACCTGTCCGGAGGCTCGCTGACCTCGGACTTGCAATTATCGCATGGTGGCAAAGTAGGCTGACCTCTGTAGGCATCATCGGGTCTTCTGATATTCAAATGGCCTCTCATGGATGGCTCGTCTGCGTAGATGATCTGTCCCCGGCGAATGTCCTGGGTTGCATAGACGCCCAATTCTTTCTTCGTTCCCCCTTTCGGCCTTACCTCACATCGTTTCCACGGCATCTGGTTGTTGGCAATGAGTTCCTGATTGAGCCGTGCCAGAAATGACGGGCTGGTACGATCCACGTCTTGCACACTGTAAGGGTATGGTCTTCCGCCAATATTTCCTGCCCATCTCTCATAGTAAAAAAGGGCGCCGTTGTTCCGTCTCCTTTCTTCCCATAACAAGACCCGGCGGTCCGTCATGTCCATCCTCTTCTCAAAGGCCCATCTATCGCGATATGGCATGGCTACTCTCTGGAGAAGATAGCCTTCCATGATCTCGTAGTCATGCCAGCATTGCAGGGCCTTGAGACTTAGACTCATAATGTTATGGAGTGCTTTGCGCAGCGTAGGAACGAAGTAATTGACGCCATTAGCATCGCGCATTTTCTCCAACGCCGGGGCACGGGAGCCATCGTCGTCGGGAGGGATGTGCAAGATGTGTTGCTCGATGCTGTGCCACACTCGAGTGTACAGGCCCGGTTGCCGGTTTCGAGCAAAAGGGTCGCAGAGAATCTCGCAAAGAAGCTGGGCGCGATAGGCGTCCCCCAAAGCCAGGTCAAGATACCCCATCTGGTAAAAGAGATAGGACCGACTGACCCAGTAAGCAGGGTTGTATGGACTTAGCAGGATGGCCCAGGTATACATGTCCAGCGGTCTCAGGCGGCCATGTCTGGTGATCTTCAGCATGTAATCCTCCTTTCGTGGAATGCCCCAGGATGACAGGTCCGTTCGACGAAGAAAAGTGGCCTTGACTTCGTCGGGCGACGCTCGCCGCCGTTCATCGTCATATAGGCGTCTACGAAGTTCCGCGGCCTTTCCCTTGGTGTCCAGCCCTCGTCTTTGTAGCTCATCTTGGAGACGAGCGATAGTCCAGTACCGCGCCTTCAACACGTCATGACCCTCAATCTCGATCTTGACATCGTTGCCATCCTCTCCTGTTGCGTGCGCCTCCCCCTCCTCCTTCTGCGGTCCAAATATTTCCTCGTACGACCAGCCTTCCTTGGTCTGCCCATCGTCCGCGAGTTTCATCTGGGCATCCTCATCCCAATCCTCGTCAACAATGGGCATCCTGTGGTTGCGCATCAGATCCTCATAAACATTCAAGGCCAAGACGTCGAGCGTGTCGCGGAACTTGTTGTCAGCCTCGGTTCCGGGACGTGGGAAGGGATGGTCTCCCGTCTCTTTCAGCTTTTTTCCGAGGACGGAGTCTGGTAGCGACCACAGACGATACGCCGTCTTGGTGTCCTCGTGAGTTGGATATGGACCCCATTCCACCTCGTCAAACAGGTCTGGCCGCTCCGGATAGGGAGGAGGCCTGATAATCTCGGGTGGATGTTCACGCCACACCTGTTCAGTCCAGTCTCTTGACATCCCTTGGTTCAGGTGGGTAGGAAAGAGACAAAGTCTGACGAGTCAGATATGCTCAAGCGAAAACTGCCAGATTCTATATCCTTGAAGTCTGTGAGACACGATCTGTAGAGTGATGGAGACCAGCAAGCTGACATGTCGAAGAAAGAAGGGGGGGGGGAAAAAGAAACACACTTTATACGTCTTCCGTCTCACATATCTACCAGAGGAGAAGACAGAGAAATAAATAGAAAATCGCGTGACAAAATACAACCAATTGTGAGGCAGGAAGCGTGTGCAGACAGTGAATGGAGACTGACAGTCAAAGAAAGCCAGCTGTTCATTTTCTTTGTCAATAGGCACATATAGTTAGAGAGATATCTGCTCTCTTTATTTATGCGACCAGAACTGGACATTTGTGGGGACAGACCAAGATTGCATTCATACAATTGAGCAAATCAATCAATAGAGCCTGGTCACCAAAATCCACAGCTGTGATTCAGAGTTTGTTGTAGTTGTCAGCTGTCTCCTGCATACTTTTTTTTTAAAGCAATGCATGACATCAATGAGTTTTCATGAACCAAGTACCAGTGTTAAAGGATGAGAGAATTTCAATTTGGCAACTGCCCATATTAGTTGCGCAGTCAGTTATTGTATCATAGCAATGTCGATCTGAGAAGACGGTAGTCCTTGGTACCTAAGAAGGTAGTTTTGCTCTTAGGGCACTGGTGGAGACTTTAAGGTCCTGCAGGTCATCCATGGATCAGACTAATTTAATTAATCTTCTGTTTACGAGCAGTTAGCCCTCATTAGGTAAAATTAATTCGTATTTCGTACAGTACAGTCAGCTCAGCCGCGATCACGGTGGCCTGTGCGGTGACTCGCAGCTCTCATCCCTTCTTGCGTCGCTTTGAATTATTATTGTTGAGATTGTGGTCACTATTTTGCTGCCTGCTGAAGGTGGAGCGCTGACTGGGGCATTTTTCTTCAACGATCGTGGCGCAGAACGAGCAACGCGGGTGTGGAGATAAGTGACGCAGCCTGATCGCTCGAACCCGCCGCGCAGACCTCCATCGCCTGCTCCTTTGGTGAGACAGAGCTGTTTCTTGCAAGTCGCCAGCCTGCAAGCTCGAGCAAGAGACGTTGTGTTGCTGCCGTCTATCTCAGTCAACCAGGTGGGGGATCACGTTGAGCTGGTCAGCAGACCTGCTGAAACTCCCTCTTTGCGCCCATCGCCTCGTCCAAGCTATTACCCTTCGCAACAGATGCTGAACAATCGCTTGCGAGCACCCAGGCATGTACGGATCGCAGCCTCCTCCACACCATCCTCCCGGCGCATATCACCATAGTCCTGGTCCGCCGCAGCCAGAATGGCGTCTGCCGCCGTCGTCGCAAAGTCATCAACCATGGCATTCTCAATCATCCTCAGCCCCTCCTCCGCCGCCGCCGCCGCCGCCGCCTCCTCCCCCAACATCCTCAACGTATAACCCAAGTGTATATGGGCCGATGCCAGGTGGGCAGCCTGCTGCTGCAACGTCTTCCCATTCGAGTATTCCTGGAGCGCCCGCGAATCTAGATACGACGACCTGGGGAGTGCGGTATAATCAGCACCATCAGCGTCCTACTCCGCCGCCATTGCCGGTAGGTGAAAGGACATCTGCCTTTCCTTTATGTCACAGGAACTGACAAGTACTTTGACCTAGCCTCGCCCTAGCAGTTCTACGGGCAACCATCACCCCCCTCCACAGACGCAGTCGCCCAACGCACCGCCCTGGACGACGGCCCAGACTGACAACCTGTTGTCTCCAACAAGTCCCAGCCAGCCATGGGGAACAGATTCCAGCTACGGCCAGCCACCAGCACCACCACCGCCGCCACCTCCTAAGATCCCACCAGTTTATCAGAACGAGACGCAGCAGAGCGCCCAAGTCTGGCAGCAACCGTATACCTCACAATACTCAAGTCACCCTCCAACCCATCGCTATGATCCTCCGCAGCAGCAGCAAACTTCCCAACCACCACCGGCTTCACAGGGCTCTGGTCACGTAGCCCAGACCACCACCAGCTTTGGTCAGCATAATACAGCTCCTTCTCTGGCGGAACATCCATTGCGGCCACCTCCCCCTCCCCCACCCCAGGGACAGCCGCCTTCAAGTGCAATCTCTGGCCCTCCTTCATATGGATCCTCGCAACCGACTGCATCAGTGCCGGCGAAGCCAGAATCTCCATCTTCCGCACCAAGTGCGTCAGCCTTTGGTGGGGGGAGGCCATCCGATTGGGAACATCTCTCTTCTGTGCCGGGAGAAGTCGATGACACTGCTGCTTTTCCGTCAAAGACGCCTGATTCACAACGACCTGGTTCTACAGCACCGGCTGGACCTCCGTCCACCCAACAGCAGTCAGCAGTCACTTCGACCGCTCCACAGCAGACTACGCAGTCTGAGTGGTCACCGTCCCCTGTTGATAATGCCGACACCAAGCAGCAAGAGCCCCCTCGTCGAGATGACAGCGTCGTGTCTGCAGAGGATTACTCTGAGACCATCGACGGCGTCATTCAAGCTTGGTCTCAACCCATCTCGCCAGACACTAAGCCTCAAAATGAAATCAATCAAAGCCCCGTCTCGCCGGCAGAACAGCCTCCTTCCCGCACCGAAATGAGGGCAGAGCAGGCTTCCACACAAGGGAAAACAGCTGACGAACCCCAACCGGCATCACCGATCAAAAAAGAATCAGGGACTGAGTCTAGTACCTACCCTGCGCAAACAACCACTGCAACCACAGGACATACCGATCCCAAGCAAGAGACAGCTCCCTTGCAAGTAAAAGTTGTCGATCCATATGAAGATCTCGACCCGTGGTTCAAGTCTTCTTTGGTCCGTTACGCTACGATGCTTCGGAAGGAGGCTGTCGCTGAATCGGACGAAGAACGATACAAAATATTTACAAGGTTTATGGAGAAAGAAACGAAGCTTCGTGAAGTTTTATATAATATTGATCCTCGAGCTAAAGATAACGCTCCATCTGGGACGATTGAACCTCCTCCCCGTTCCAAGTCTGTGGGTGCCTCGCCCACGGTCGAGTCCGGCCTGATACCAGTGGAGTCTGAGAAGCGCCCTGAACTTGCCACGCTTGAGACCATCCCATCACAAACAGTTGACGAGTCTGAAGGGATCGCTTACAGCCCTGGCGGAAGGCCGATACTGTCTGGTCAGGCAACGACAGCAAGCTCTGCAAACCGGCAGGGCCTTCACCGGTCTGCTACTAATCCCACTGGCCGTTCTCAAAGCGCGGGCTTGCCCTTGTCTGGGAACCAACAAGCTGGCCTTCATGGCGTTTCCCCGTTTTCTAGCTCAGATGCCGCCCGGCGGTCGACGTCAGTCCCACCTCCTTCGACGAGCAGGCCGTCGGCAACACAGCCCATGCCTCCTCTGGTATCTCAGCCTCCACAGCCAGCTTACGTTCCTTTTCGGTATTCAGAAGGGCCCCAGCGAGGATCCGACAATCTGATTATCGATCGACCAGCTTATCAAGCTTATTCAGCTCTACGACAGGCATCTGCGGAAAGTGGTCGAGCAATGTCCTCCATTCCCGCATCCCAGGCTCGGCCCAGAGCAGGAACTTTTGGTACTTCTCCGGTGCGAGCCGAACACGACGAGACGTTCCTTGGCGTCATCCGGGAGAAAGGCGTGTCGTACCGCGGGCAACGGGCCGAAGTTGGATCTGGCGGCGTCATCGAAGAATTGGGTGCTTTGATTCCAGTTCCCTTCCCGGAGCGGAAAGAGAGTCCTGAAACTGCTGCTATCAGGAAGGAGATGGAGAAGTTCTCTGATGATTTCCGTTACATTCAAGAGACAGTCGACAACTGGGAACAAGCTGCAAAGGAGCGACGTGCCAAGCTGGACAAGGAACGCGCTGCACGCCAGGAAGAATCAGAGAAGCATATCGATGCGCTTTTCAATGACAAGGAAATCGGTTACGCGGATATCAACCAGCTAGAGGACGAATTCCGGCAGACTGAAGCCCGGACTCAACTTGACGAAGAGAGGGAAGAGCTCAAAAGCTTCATTCGGAAAGTATTCAACCCGCTCGATACACGGCTGAAAGAGGAGATTGTCGAGTTGAAAGCCTTGTACCAGAGGGCGCTTGACGAACTATACGCTGAAAGCAAAAAGATCGGCGAGAAGGGTGCGGCAAGGTACCAGCTGTCCCATGCCATGAAGACAGTCAATGATCTTTCATCCAAGTTGGAGACCCGCTTCCAGAAGCGGTTGGATATTGCCTTGGACCGGGAACGACGGCGAAAGAAGGCCGAGAGACGGCCACTCGTTTTCCTCGGCGACTCTCCTGCTTTGAAGAAGTTAGACGGCGATTTTGACCGGATGGAGAAACGGAACATCGTGGAAGCGGCCAAGGACCGAGATGAGCGGGCGAACAAACTGATGGATGCGTTCGATGAGGCGATCATGTATGGACTAGGTGACCACCAGAGACTTCTCGACGATATCGCAGCGAAGACGAAGAAGCTGGACGCAGGAATGATCGAGAACAGTGATCTTTCCGAATCTGACGTAGAGCTGCTGCTGAGATCGGTGTCTGCGCTTGTCAAGCTTCTTCGGGAGGATTCCGAGTCGATGCTTGAGAGTTTTGGAACGGCGGATTCGGAGCTGAACGATGCGGACTACAGCGTTTCGGTCGCAGAAGCTCGGTATTCGAACGCGAGTGCTGATGTGTTTCGACGACTTGACGAGGAGAAGAGCAAAGAGGACGCCAAGATCCGGCAAGATCTGGACTCCAAGCTGGAAAGCGTGAAGAAGGAACCATCCGAGATTGCGGCCAAGATTGATTCTCTCTTGGAGTCGATGGGCAAGGAGCCGGGTCCGGGATCGGGTCCATGGAGGCGACCAGCTGCAATTGCTCCATCACCTGCTGTTTCTGAACCAGCCCCTGCAGCGCATCCGGGCGAGGTCCTGATGCCGGGACCACGTCCTGCCTCTGTGCACCTGGTGCCGGATGAAGATCTGGAGCAGAAAGAGCGTCTCCGAAAGGCGCTCGAAGACGCGAAGAGGCGGAATGCGGCGAAGAACTTTACTACTTAATAAGTCCCGTTTGCTTGGACGTGTTTTCTCATGTATCTTTTACTTTTTTACCTACTGTTCTGACGGGAATACAGTCACGACTAGTTGGACTGAATGTAATGAGCTGACGAATCTCCTTGACTGTGGTATATACACGTTAGTGACTGAAGATAATAATTTTGATTTTGTGCTGAGTCATATCCTGTACTGTATATAATCACCAACATGATGAATTTGAGATACACTGTACGTAATGTACTCAACAGAGTGGTTAATGGAGTAGTTAATGCTAGTTTATAACGTATGTCCCGGTAGCTGCTATCGACTGAATTGTTCAGATTTTCTAAATCGTAAAAGTTCGGTTCAAAGGACCACAACAAACAAAATACATACATGTGCATACAGGAGACCCTACAGATAGATTTTTATGTCCATGTTAATTAAATTAATTACGTCATCTTTGTCTTTCCTTCTCCCAATCAATGTATTCTCGATTCATTATCATTATTTTGAGTTGATGTGGACAAGGACTTGTGGGAGCACTGAGCAAACTGCCTGGAATCGGCGCCTACATGAATGCAGTTAGACACATCCATGATACTTTTTATTTCACTCGATGAATTGAGCCTTTGTCCTATACTATAGGTTAGGTGATGCATCCCGTGACTTGCCCGCTATGCAGGTCGAAAGTGTATGTATGCACATGAGTAATATTCGACCTAGGTACCTAGGTAGGTTGATCAACGGTGCACCACAAAGTTACCTTTCTACCTACCTACCGAACCAACAACTAACTAACAATGAGATTAAATAAATTAAATTCATCCAACAATGAAAAAAATTCAGTCTCGTGGCTTTTTTTTTCTGTTCCCCCGCAGTTTGGGGATAGATTGGTTGGATAGGACGTTCTCATTTTCGATCGCTCCGGCGCTTATTGATTGGCGCATCGCATCGCTGTCGTCGATTATTACCTGCTTTCTGCAGTTGTGGAGGTAGGTTGTGCACTGCCTTTTTTCTTTCTTTCTTTCTTTTCTTTATTGATTGATTGATTGACATGCACGTATTGCAGCTGTGCCTCCATCCGAATTTTTCTTTAGTTCGAGCCATTGCTTACCATCCGGCATCGACCCAGGAAATGTTGGTTTGGTCAGATCACTTGCTGCATGCTGTATGTTATTACCCTGGAATTGCTGTAGCGAAGATTCGTCACCTCGCTCAGGCTGACCTGGTCATTCTTCTGGGGGCAAAAAAAAAGATTGGTGGAAGATCAGCTCCTTCAAGCCAACAGCCAAGAGCTTCTTCGATAGCCATTGCTTTCAGCCAACCCACTAACCCTAGATCTCTACTAGGCTGAAGAAAGATTGCCAGTGGTGATGCTGATAATACTGCCCGAGCACAGCGACAAGGGTTGTTCGATTAGCCGCTTCCATGACCACACAGGCGGGACACCCCGACCCCCTGCCAGGGTCAGTGCAGCTTCTCCACGAGCTTGTGCCATGAGCTGCCGGCTTGCTCGCGTGAGCTACCCTGGTAAGTCTCCGTACCGGCAGCAATGGTGATAACGATGTTAATGACGGTAATAATGATGATGACTCAGGGGCTGAGAGTCCTATCCAACGGCGCAGCGAAATCCAGTCTGACTGGTTGAGGCTGAAGAGAGCAGCAGCAGCAACAGCAGCAGCAGACAATCCTTGTGCGAACACCATCTCCATCATTGATCACCTGCAGGCACTCTCCAAGGCTGCCTTTCTGCCTTCAGGTTCTGTTGGGCAGGTGGCATGCTGCTGACAGAGTGCTTTTGCTCCGGAAAATCTTCATCCCAAATCCACCCTCCACACTCCCCACCCAACATGATGCCGGCGGCGGTTAAGAGTGATTTCTTGCAGAATATAATAATGGAGATGAAGAGGAGTTCCCATGAAATGTTCCCACAGTTCACCGCCTGCGGCGTTGAACAGCCCCAGCGGCACTCGTCTGCGGCGCAGCGCGGACACGACGTCGACAATTCAACTTCGGTGTCTGGATACGCTATGAATTCATTCCATTTCGACTACGGAGTATTACTCCGTACCTAGTTAGCCATGATGGGGCGGTGTTCTGCGTGCGCCATAGCGGTCCCACCGTTCAGTCGGGATGCCTCCATCGCCAACCGATAGTTAGTTAGCTCGGATCCCCCATGCCCAAGACGACCCACTCAGCCAGCTAACCCATAGTGTTCTGCGCCAGCTCACTAGCTTGCAGGGGGTTCACCGTTTTTTAAGCATGTGCGCTTGGCCAAAGCCCGTGCACTGCATCTATCAGGACTCAGTACGGAGTAGGAGAACGAACTACCGGCTATTAAGGAACCGGCCCCATGGCTGTACGGAGCAATCTGTATATCATCCAGCGTTGGAGACTTGGATCCACTAACGAATTGCTAAGAAATACAAACTAATTCGGCCAACAGACCCGTTCTTCCGGAACAATATGGCACGAAAAAAGAGGACCAATTAGCCGCGGGTTCTTTGGAAGCTCGTCCAACACTTGGGTAGACTGCAGGTAAGACGACTTGAAAGAAGTCTGCACCAACATCGTCAGCCGTATGACCGCATCTGTCTGGTCTTTTGCTTGCGCCGCGGAGAGAGAAATCGATATCTCTCGTCCAGTGCCTCTCCATCGTCGACCGCACTGTCTGCCTTGGATCACACGCCGCGGCGCATAGTCCACTGTTTGCAGAGAAAAAAACGAGAATTCCCCTTCCCTTTGATTTCCTCCGGACGAGATCTGGCCCTTGACTAAGACGTTGTCTAGTAAATCGCCGGCAGCTCTAATTGGCTGCGCATCTGACGGTTGATATGGATACATCGCGGCTCGGAATGCCGTACCGTCCCCTGGTCCCTTTTTTTGTTTAAAGTTACGTTTTCTTTGGTTCCTCGATCCCCCGTCTCTCTGCCACCTTCTCTCCTCTGCACTATGGTACCACACGCCGGTGCCATGATTTTCTCTATCCCTGTTGCTTTCTTTCATTCCCCTAAGCGCCGCCTATCTGGGTGCCGCATTGTGGCCCCTTGGATTATGGCACAGGGGCCCATGACTGCCTTTATGGATGTTGGCCACATTGCAGTCATCCATAAATTCTGCGGCGAAGCAGTGCGGCTGTTGAAATTGGTCTTCTTGCTGTCTGCTGATGGAGCAGTTGCTCATGTTGTGCCGACGTTGGTTCAATGGATCCAAGGTGCCCACCGTCATCCGTGGTTCGGAAGAAACTCTATATAAACATTTCCCTTGGACCCTCTCCGGAACCGCAACTGACAGCGCACCTTGGCCATTGATCTTCGGTGTCTATGTCTCCCCCTACGAAACAGTTGGGCAAGCTCTCCATTGGCGAGAATATGCCAACCACCCGTTCCGAGGTTCGGAGAGCCCAGGACGTGGAGGCCGCTCGTCGCGACGAGGAGGACGACGACGATTTCTCCGATGACCCTCCGGGAGATGAGAGCGATGAGAGTGAAGAAGAGGAGGAGGAAGAGGAAGATGATGACTGCCAGCTGGCATCCATGGTCCGGGCGAGGTCCGAGATCGTCTATGATCTTGAGAGCCTGGAAATGGAGTCGCGTGCCCGCGCGCTCGCCGGACTGACCGGACAATTCGACGTGGTATACTGCCGTGAGGCCCCAGGAATATACGAATTCCAGCTGGCGGAACGACCACGGGTTCGCATCCGCGCCGGGGTGCCCCAATGCACCTGCTCAGAGTTTGAGAACCGGCCGGACATTGCTTGTCGGCACATATTTGTAAGTTTCTTCTCGGCTTTGTCGCTATGTGGGGATGCTGATGGATTTTTTTGGGATAGTGGCTTGTGGATCAGCTGTACGACAGCATCTCCCCCCGAACGCCTCCTCCTGGGGTGCCCCTATCCAGTGATGGATTCTCTCCAAAACTTCCGCCTCTCGATGAGCTTCTCCGCAATAGATTGGAAGCTGTAGCGGAAGATTTGAACTGGCCGTATGTCCCAGGCATCGCGTCACCGTCTGGGTCCGATCCCGAGCACGGCGGAATGACCCGCCAGGACAAGGTTCGCGACATCTTGTCTGCTTTCAGCGAGATCACCCTCCCGGAGGAGTTCCGCCTAGATCTTGCGGAGACGACGGGCCAGCACCTGACTCCCGAGCAGTGCATTGTGCAAGGTGACCTGGAAGCGACGCTGTTCCGGCTCGCGGTGCACGACGACAATGTGTATACGAGTCTTCGCAAAGCCATGCCGGCAGGCGCGTGTGCGGGTATTTACTTCGACAAGGTCCAGAAACGATCGCGGGACCTCCTCGCTCAATTCGATGTCTACCGCGAGACGGGGCGACTCCCCGTGGGGGAGCGACCGCTAGACGTGAAAGAAGTTGCGCGGCGGCTGCGACAAAACGTCGACCGCATCCAGGCCAACGTGTCGGTTCGAGTGCCATACGGCAGCAAAGACGCGGCGCAGGCCCTCGTGACGGTGCTTCAGGAAGTCAGCGCGCGTAACATCGATGCGTTTGAGGGCAACCGATGGGGTCGTGTTCCGCCGCCGGGCGAAGATGAAGACGATCGGAATCTGTACGAGCAGCTGATCGGGCAGGCCAACGAGGCGGAGGGTCTGTTTGTGCTGGATGCGCTGGAGGAGCTACCGTCGTCGGTTCTGCGGCAGTATCTGCCCCATCTGAACGAGATTCTTAACAAGATCGAGATCAACCGGGCGCCGTCGCCGTACGTGCTGAAGCTGAAGTCGTTGATCCACGATGCCGAGTCGGGTGTGACGTCGAGGGCGAAGAGGCCAGCGACTGCGCAGGCTGGAGGGAGCCAGAAGCGGACAAGATGATCGACTCATGCCAGCATTTTCATGCAGCGATTTTTCACATCCTAAATAGATTCAGTGTGATACTTCTCTGCGAGTTGGCCATATCACGCCATGTCATTACATTCTTCTACTTGTCACTCATTTGATCAGGCTGGACCAGCTTTCAACCTTCTCTGTCTATAGTTGAGATATTTTTATTCATACGTTCCTTTACTACAGTGCACTGCAGTACAATGAGAGTCTCAGTCTTTGTCATGAACACCTTTAAGCAAGAATGTCCTTCGTATTGTACAGGTGTAGAATATGACAGAGTACCTTACTCAGTAGGTTGTAAATAACAATAATTTTCATATAATGCTCGCCTAACTAACTAGCTGGTTAATTAATTGATTAATTAAATAGGTACGAATTGTATACTCGATTCGAAGAACTTAGTGTTCCTACTCCGCACGGACGGAGTACAGAGTAGGTATGTAGCCGGCCCCACATCCCTTTCCGTTTTTGCCACCAGCCGGCTAGTGCGCAGGTGGCTTGTGCTTCTGCCTTATAAGTCATTATCCACGAGGCGTTTTCCAACAAGTAGCGGGCCGGCTGGCTCAATTGGTAGAGCACCTGACTACGGATCAGGAGGTTGCAGGTTCGAGTCCTGCGTCGGTCAGCACAAAGCCCCCATTTCATAGGAGTACAAAGCACCCATGAAATGGGACGTTTCTTTTTAGCTTTTTAGTTCCTTTGAAACTCTTCCTTTTTTTTCGCGAGAGTAGATTTTTTTTTTATCTCTATTTGGTTTTAATGGTTCATTTTATTTATTTACTGCTTGTGAATGTAGTATTCCTACTTATCCTTTTAGTTCTTTTTTTTTTAAAAAAAAAAAGGAAAATTCGCTTTTCGAGCCGCTTTTCGTGTTTACTGGATGAATGGGCTGGTGGAAATATACAAGGTTGTGTCGTAAATATATATCTGCCGGATACAACATTTACTTCCACGATGTTTCTCAGGATAATACAGGCTTATCCATAGTAAACCTCTGCTCATCATTCATACGATGGTTAACAATTGTTGACATAATATGTATTTACAGTACAGCGCATATATACCTATCAGTATACGGCAAATTACGACAAATCCAGCACAACCCGCCCCTGCAACTCCCCCCGGTTCATCCGCTCAAACACACTGGTCAGATTCTCCATCTTCTCAATCTGATAGTGCGCCTTGATGACCCCCCGCGCCGCATACTCCATCGTCTCCAGCGCGTCCTTGCGATTGCCAACCGCTGACCCCGTGATGGTGTACTGTCCCGCGATTATCGGGCCCGGCGCTGCGCTCGCTATCGGGACCAGCTCGCCCTCGGGGATCCCGACGCAGACCACCGTCCCGTTGAACCGGAGGAATCCCACCGACTGCGCGTACGCGGCATTGGCCGCCGTGCACACGAGGACTGCGTGCGCCCCCAGCCCGTCGCTCGTCAGCGACTTGACGTGGCTGGCAATGTTATCCTTGGGACCAGAGAACTTGGTCACGTCCACAAAGTGCTCTGCGCCCGATGCCCTGACCAGCTCCTCCTTGCTGCCGTGGTCGATTCCGATCACCCGGAACCCCATGCCCCTGCTGGCCAGCTGGCAGGCGAGATGGCCCAGGCCGCCGCCCGCCCCGGAGATGACCACCCAGTCGCCTGGCTGGGCCTTGCTGCGTTTGAGGGCCGCGTAGACGGTGACGCCGGCGCAGAGCATCGGTGCGGCATCGGCCGAAGACAGACCGTCGGGGATAGGCGTGACATAGTGGGCTGGGCCCAGGACATACTGCTGGAAGGTGCCGGGAGTGTAGTATCCCGAGATCTTCTGGTTGAAGCAGAGGCCATCCGAGCCGGAAAGACAGGCCACTGCAGAAGTCCAGATGTCAGCAGCAGCTTAGATGCAAAGAGAGTGCCGCGACAAGCTTACAGCAATTGGCACAAGCGCTAGCAATCCATTTGATTCCGACCCTGTCGCCGATCTTCAGACGGGAGGACTCCGTGCCAGGACCTAGCTTGACGACGTGGCCTACGCCTTCGTGGCCACCTACCTGGCCGGGTTGGGTTGGGTGGGGGAGTGTTTTCCACTGTCGAGACGTCAGCACTAGCTACCTACTTAGGTAGATAGATGTTTCTCCCATACCGTGTTTGTCATGACACCCAGGTCGGAATGACAGACGCCGGAGTGTGTCCTAGTCCGCATCAATCAGCATGTGCTACGTCTTGCTATGTCTTACTGTCAGATGAACGTACAGATTGATAAGCACCTCCCCGTACCCCGGCTCGGGAACATCGAGCTCGACGATCTTGGTCGAGATAGACCCTGGCTTGTCATAGATGACGGCCTTGTACTTTCGAGGGATTTCGGGCTTGGGCGAGTTTCCTTTTGCGATCATGTTGATTGAAATCGAAATCGAACTTTGTAGATACAGATCTTTTTCGGAAGTTATAGAGTTGCCGGCTCAGAGAAGTGAACCAGCACCTTTGTGTATAGTATATACAGTATGTAGTATATAGTATATAGTATGGTATTGCGTTAGGAACGCATATGTCATATATCAAGCAGACGGAATTTGGCCGAGTCCCGTCTAACGTATCAGGTATCAGGATTATGTTACGTGAACCCCTCCTCTTTTCCCCATTCCATCTACCTCGGATACTTAATACCTAAATTAAGGTTGTTGATCTCTCCGCGGGAGGAAAAGAGAGAGAGGGGGGGGGGTAGAAGGCGGGGAGGAGGTGACGTTGGTGACAAGCCATGGACATGACACGGACACGACAAGGACTAGACAAGGATAATACTTGGAAGTTGATGCGTCCGTGATTGTTAATCGTGGGGAATGGATGGATGATCGGCTCGAGTCTAGAGCGGAGGGAAAAGGCGGGGTTTGCGGGGAAGTAGTCGAACTAGGGAGGTAGATAAGACAGTCCAGATATGTACTGTACCTAACTCTAGGTAAATGATCGATCGCATGGAGGTTGGTGGAAAGGAACACTATAGCTGTCAGTCAGAGAAAGAAAGGAGTGCTTCTTGACCTGCCTAAGTAAGGTAGTGCTGTAGTTGACATGTCTAGTAGACGTGCAGTCGAGGATATTGTCCTTGTCATGTGTTCAGGTGACAAAGTCCAATAGGAGAGAAGTCAGGACTCAGTCACGAGATCCATGGACCTCAGACTAGGACCTGTATGCGATGATATACAGGCCTATATATTTTTCCAGGTGGTTTTTTCTCAAGTAACTATCTATACGTACCAATCGCGATGCCGGCTAAATACGTCAATTAATTAGCCTGCCAATTCGGCATAATGGCTGCCGACAAGAGATGCAACTAAGCAAGCAATCTACTTTCTGTCATATTTTTTTCTTGTCTGATAATCACGAACTTGAGATCTTCCATCTTGACAATATATTACAGGTTAATATTACCTCGACGATATCTTTTAGAGGAATATCTATAGATCGAATTCTCGTCCAATCACCTCCGACCGTGATTCTCTCCATCTAGACAGCCCCGCAGTCGCATACAGCAGACAGAACAAGACAGGGCAGAACACTGCAAAGTACATGGCATAACTCCTCGCCATGCCTATCCCCATCGTCGACTCGCACATCCACCTCTTCCCCCAGACGCACCTCTCGACCCTGGCCTGGCATGGCCCGGACAATCCTCTGGGCGCGCAACACTCGATCGACGAGTACCGCGCTGCCACCCAGTCCGTCCCGACTTCTCCTGATCAGACGGCTCCGTCGACATCGGCATCATCGACATACCTCCGTGGTTTCGTCTTCCTCGAGACGGATCGCATCTCGTCGCTCGACGAGAACGACGCTGCACGCGGCTGGACGCACGCGCTGGATGAATTGTCCCTCCTAACCCGCATCGTCCTGGGTGAGCCTATCCCCGGCGAAGGCCACCAGCCTGAAGATCGCTCGCTGTGTCTGGGCATCGTGCCCTGGGCGCCTGTCCCTGCAGGCCCAGACGCGCTGGCCCGGTACATGTCTTTGGCCAAGCAGCGCGCCCGCACAGACGAGGTCTGGAAGAAGGTCCGCGGTGTGCGGTACCTCCTGCAAGACAAGCCTGCGGGAACGATGTTTGCGCCGGGGTTTATTGACGGCCTGAAGTGGCTGGGTCGGCAGAAGCTGGTGTTTGATCTCGGGGTTGATGCCAGACAGGGTGGGCTCTGGCAGCTGCGGGAAGCAGTGGAGATGATGCAGAAAGTCTACGACGAGAGCAAAGAGGAGGAGAGGGTTGTTTTTGTCATCAGTGAGTTTTTTTCCCTTTGTTGATTCCAATGTTCAGCCTGACACACGTCAGATCACCTCTGCAAACCAAACCTCCGTCTCCCGTACTCCTCTCCCGAGTCGATCACGACCCATCCCGACTTCATAGAATGGAAAACGCTCATTACCGCCATGGCCGCACACCCAACGACCTACATGAAGCTGTCCGGGGCGCTCTCGGAGCTGCCACCGCTGTCACCCACCCCCGAACCAGACATCGACGCGCTGGTCGACCGGCTGCAGCCCTGGACGGACGCCGTGTTCGACGCCTTCGGGCCGGAGAGAGTGCTGTTTGGGTCCGACTGGCCTGTTTGCAATATAGGAGGAGGCGGGAATACGGTCTCGTGGCAGAGATGGAGGACGATAGTCGAGGCCGTGTTGGACAGGCGTGGATTGACCGACGACCAGAAGGCGGGAGTTTGGGGAGGAGTTGCAGTAAAAGCATACGGGCTAGAAATTTGATCCATAGATAAGAGAGAACAATGCTGGTATCCATTGTTTGTGCATATATATAGCAGGTAGTATATAGATAGAAAATGATACTATATGCATCCAACATAACGACCGATATATACAGCATCAAGGAGAAAGAAATCACCGTAACTGTGTCATAGCATTTCCATTTTGCCGAGACAGATTCTATATTTCTACTGCAGGTTGACAAATGCTCCTCCGTCCACGAGGATCTGTGCTCCGGTCTGCAGGTCATCAGTCAGAATCCAGCAGCAGTCTGACAGACAAAATTACTCACCACATAACCGCTCAACTCGTCCGAAGCCAAAAACACCGCCGGTCCCGCCAGATCCTTTGGCTGACCCAACCTCCCCAGCGGGATGCGTCCCTCCATATAAGTGCGCTTCTTCTCGTCGCTCAAGTCCTCTTCGTTCAGCTGCGTGCGGATCGTCCCCGGCAGGAGGGCGTTGCACCGGATGCCGTACTTGCCCAGCGCGACGGCCGTCGACTGCATCAGGCTCAGCACGCCCGCCTTGGTAGGCGTGTAGTGCGTTTGCCGTCCACCGCCGACCAGCGCGGAGATGGAGCTGATGCCGATGATTGACCCGCCGGGAGGGGACTGATTCAGCGCCATCTGGCGCGCAGCGGCCTGCGTAGCGTAGAAGGCGCCGGAGAGGTTAATCGAGACCGTCTGATCGAGGAGGTTGGGTTCGATCCTGCAGCCACATTAGAACAGCCATCTTAGAAGAAAACAGAAGAAGCAAGCTCTCACTCTAGAAACTCCGCAAACTGACACACGCCGGCATTGCTCACAAACACGTCCAGCCGGCCAAACGCCTCGACCGTGCGGGCGACAAAGTCCCTGCCCGTCTCCGGCCGCGAAATGTCGCCTGGCACGGTGATGAACCGTTGCTTGTCACCCGAGACTACCTCTGCGGCATCTTTGTGAAACTCCTCGACGAGGCTGTCCTCGTTAGATCCACCGAGGTGGTTGACGGCGACTTTGGCGCCCTGGCGGAGGTATTCGAGTGCGATGGCCTGGACAGAAAGATCAGTAAATAAATTAATTAAATTAAATTAAATAAATAAAGGTAAATGAAGATACACACCCGTCCGATTCCCGTCAATCCACCCGTGATGGCAGCGACCTTGCCTAGCAGGAGTTGCGGGGAAGCCATTTCAATTATTTCCCTAGACGATTAACGATGGTATCTGAAATCTGAACTGATTTGTATCACACGTCTGGAGAGGGAATCAATAAAGAAAAAAGCGAGGGTAAAAACGTGCAGGTGGGGAAGAGGGTGTGAGAAGAAAGGATGAATTGAATTGAGCTCGTGACGAAATGCGAGTTATTGTCCCTCCCCGCAATCGTTGCTAGAACCGTACATTACGATGTTCTCTGCCAATTGAATACACAGCTACTACAGGTACTGTCACATCATTTACTGCGCAGTATGTATTTACATACAGTCCGGCATAGACTATTACCCTACCCTATCTGAATGCTGAATGGAGGGATGTGTTTGTTATTCACTCGCTGCGAAGGGACGTCCCTCCTCTTTTCTGGGATGGAATTCGGCTGCCCGCATTAATTACCGTATTTTGACCCCTCGGTGGAGCTGGCCATTCGGGGTTTTCGCGGTAATGATAGCCCGAGCGGGGAAGCCGCGTGTTTCCTCCGTCCCCACATCACTTCGGTGGCGGACCGATAAAGAGTACTCTGTATGTGTTATAACAGGATCAACAAAAGGGTGAGAGATCTGTCTTGCCGTTTTTATTTACGTGAAAGCAGAATAGAACGGAGGAATGGTACAGTACATACTTGACACACAGACATGTTGGATGGATTTCACGAATACAATTCATATCAATCTAGTCCTGACGTTCTACTAAATCACCCTCTTTCGCTCTTCAGTCTATGTCGTACATTGACTAGCAGCAGATAGATAACATGCATGGCGCGCAGTAATATAATATACTATAGAAAATGAGAAAGAAATGGAGTACAATATCTGAAAGGCCATCGCAGAAAACAAAGCTCATGGCCATGCTGTATCAAGTGCATGCTCTAGGTAGATCCGTTGGCTTGCTGCTCCTGCTGCTGCTGCTGCCGCTCACTCTCTGGCACGGTCAGGCTCTTCGCAGGCGCCGGATTCAGCAGCGCAGACCCCGGAATCAACGGAGCAGCCGGGTTCAACTCCAGGCCAAACCCGGGCTTGTCCAGCTCGCTCACATCAATGTACCCCTTCACCGGGATCGGCTCGTTCAGGAACAGATTGCCAAACACCGGCTCCACGGTCCGGCCGTCGGCCGAGTTGGCAAGGTACTCCTGGAATGGCGTGTTCGGCTGAGACACGACGAAGTGGTAGGAATACGGGCCCGAGGCGTGCGGCACCACCGGGATATCGTATGCGGCCGCCATCGAGGACACCTTGAGCAGCTCCGTCAGACCGCCCAGCCACATCACGTCCGGCTGGATGATGTCCAGATTGCGACCCTCGATCAGCTTCCGGAACCCGTATCGGGAGTACTCGTGTTCGCCGGTGGTGAACTTGACCGTCGGGTGCGCCTTCTTGAGCAGGGCCTGTCCATCGAAGTCATCCGGCGAGAGACATTCTTCCCACCAGTCAATGTGCAGTCCTTCAGCCTCGGCCCGCTTGACCAGCTCGATGGTGTAGGAGACGTTGAGCGACATATAGCAGTCCACCCGCAAGGGGAAATCCGGCCCGACACTCTCTCGGTGCTTGCGGAGGAATTCGATGTTGCGCAGCAAGCCGTCCATGCCCTCGTCCGGTCCGTACGGCAGGGGCACCTTGGCTCCGATGAAACCCGCCTCCTTGGCGGCAGCTGGCTGAGGTCCCGTGCAGTAGAAGTGCAGCCTCTTGCGGGTTGCTCCCCCGATCAGCTTGTAGACGGGCTCCTTGCGAATCTTGCCGATCAGGTCCCACAGGGCCAGATCAATGACAGAGATAACAGCCACGGGGAGACCTTTACGACCATAGAACATGGATCCTCGGTACATCTTCTCAAAGAGGTCGTTTAAGTCGCGGGGGTCTGTCAAAACCAACACCGTCAGTCCACTCACATTCTGCTCATATCTGTGAGAGGGTCTTCTTACCTGCGCCCAGAAGGAACCGCTCGAAATGCTGATGGACCAGCCAGCAGGCGGGCGGACCTCCAAACCCAGTCGCAAACCCTTTGGTGCCGTCGCTGGCTTCAATTTCGACACAGAACGAACCCAAGACGTTGATACCCCAGCTCGTTCTCGACTTGCGGTACTGCTCCCACCGGGCCATCGGAGTCGAGATGGGACTGTCCACCAGCCAATGCCCTCCTTTGACCTGCGAGGATTTCAGCGCTGACCAGCGAAGAGACAATTCCAGGCCAGTGGGCTGGACTTACATTGTGGTAGTCACCCCCCGAACCCACACCCTGAACCACAAACGTCCTCACATGTTTAATGACGGGGAATGTCGCGGTCGACGCCATTTTCACAGGTCCTATCACAGGAGGGGGAGGACTCTAGAACGGCTGCAATAGATACGTAGCAAGTGCCTAAAAGGGAAAGAAGACAGTCCCAACGGTGTGATGATGCTTGATGGGTGAGCAAGAGCCGGAGAAAGGGAAGAGGCCTCGGTATATAAATAAATGAACGGCGCAGAGCGCTGCCAATTACCCGGAAACAAGTCCGGGCCTGTCGTGCTCCATGGCTGCGAGACGGCCTTCTAAGTTGTGCGTGCTCACGGTGCGGGCACGGTTCGGGGCAATCGTCCCCGAGACCCCCGAGCCATCGCCGGGTCGCCGACAGCCACGGGCTAACCGCGTCGGGACTAGCGCAGGGCGGAGAGCAGGCGTTTTGCGGGGTTTCCTGCTGCCGAACTGAGAAGGAGTGACCCGGGGACCCATACGGCGCGCAGCTGCCTCCATTGTTTTCTCCTCCACCTGCTCCATCTTCTGTCGATTCGGCTGTTTCTGTCTCAATCGCCGCGCTAATCCGGCGCCTCGTCTTTTCGCCTGCAGATCTCTGTTCTTTTCTGTCGATGGGCCTGTCGGGAATTGGATGACGTCGTCGCCTGCTGGTCGACTGGCTGCCTCGCGATATCACAATGCCGAACACGGCCGCTGTCCCTGGCAGTAAGGCTGACCCTGTGCAGAGTCCCGATGGCGATTCATCGGGCGCCGAGTCCGGGAGCAAGCAATTGGCGGATGGCAATGGCTCGCATAATGCCTCGTCGCGCGGGACCAAGAGGAAACGCCCGCTGATGGTATCGTATGTACTCCGCTTGCTTTCTCCAGCTCTTTGTCTTTTTGCTGTCACCCCCCTTAACCCCTATCTTCTTCCCCATCCATTCGCTGCACCCTGCTGTCTTCCTCCCCGCAGTCGGGGAGGGGCAGGTGGGAGAGTTCATGGCCGAACCCCAGGCTGACCGGCCAAGGTGCGAGCTCTGCAAGCAGAGAAAGGTGAAGTGCGGTAGGTGCTCTCTCTGTCTCAATTGTCTAATTTTGAGTCTGTCTCGTCCTGACGAACTGTAGACCGTGCACAGCCGAGCTGTGGGTGGTGTGCCCGCAATGGCCAACTATGCGAGTACAAGGAACGAAAGAAACCTGGCCTCAGGGCTGGATACGGCAAGGAATTGGAACAGCGGCTTGGTAGGGACCATCTTCCGTTCCTAAACCTCCGGTACTGACTGTTCCCTACCTAGACAGGTTGGAAGAGATCATCAAGGCACAAGCCCGTATCATCGAGACCCATATTCTCAATAATCAGCCTCGCGCCAGCCATGACTTTTCGCAGGCCGGTGGAGTGCCTTCATACAGTTCCCCATCCGAACCATCCGCGGCTACGGGTCCCAGTCCTCAAACTGCCTTGTACCTGCGCGAGTCCTCCATGGTACCCATGTCCCATCGACAACAGGTCGAGACCGGGACTGGGACAGCCTCGACAAACCAGCACGATATCTCCATCAGAAGTCCGTCTGATGCTTCCGTCAAACAGACGACACACTCCCGTGTTCAGAATGGTCTCTCTGCCGCGACGCCGTTGTCGCAAATGCCAGAAACGACCAGTGCAGACTACACGCGGAACGAATCGTCCTTAAAGGTCCCCGTCAATCTCTTCAACAATCAAGAACAATCCCTCACCGATCCTGAGCTAGATCTACCCCCTTATGATTTACTCTACGCCTTAGTCGACCTCTACTTTGAGCATATCAACACCTGGTGCCCCATTCTGCACCGGCGAACTACGCTAGACACGTTTTTCGGGCCATCACCGCTGGAAGAGGCTGACCGTATCGTCCTTTATGCCATTGTGGCCACGACTCTTCGCTTCTCCAACGATAGTCGGCTGACAGAGGAGAGTCGGAGGCGGTATCATGATTCGTCGAAGCAAAAGGTTCTGCTATACGGCCTTGAACACTCGTCGGTGAAGTCGCTCCAGGCTCTGGTCATCCTCGCGCTTGACTTCGTGGGCTCTTCCAACGGGCCTCCTGGTTGGAAGCTCCTCGCCCTGATCGCTCGATCTGTGGTCCAACTCGGATTGGCTGTGGAATCGGGGTCTTCGCTCATTTCATCCGCCTATCCGTCCATCTACACGCTTAGGGCGGTCATTCTGCCCGACCCGGAGTCGTGGATCGAGGACGAAAGTCGGCGGCGGCTGTTTTGGATGGTGTACCTGCTGGATCGCTATTCGACAATTGCTACCGCGTTTGACTTCGCCTTGGACGATAAGGATATTGACCGCAAACTGCCCTGCCGGGATGAGTTCTTTGCGAGAAATCAACCGGTCGAGACGCGATGGTTCCGCACCTCTAAGGATCGAAGCGATTACACGAGCCATGCCGAGAACGTGGGCTCCTTTGGGTTCTACGTCGAGATCCTCGACATCCTCTCACGCATCCATCTCTTCCTGAAGAAGCCCGTTGACATCGGGTCCCTCTCCGATGTCGAAGAATGGCAAGCGACGTATCGGAAGCTAGACAGCGAACTCACCTCCTGGGAATTCAACCTGCCAACTGAATACGCTTACGAGAACTCGTCCCGTCTCTTCCATAGCTCCTCCAAGGCGAACAAGACGTTCCAATGCGACTGGGTGATGCTCCATGCCACCTACCAAACGTAAGTCCCTCTTTTCTTCTTTGCAATTCCCGAAGTTGTGAAATCGCTGATGAGCCTTAGGACTGTGATCCGTCTGCACTCCTCTGCGGCATACCCGACGACACGGTCCCCAATCTTTACGCCGTCATACAGTGCCAGTCAACGATGCTTGGTGGCGGTGGACAATATCCTGTCGCTGACCCGCTTTGTTGTCGAGAACAACATGCTGGACAAACTGGGTCCCCCTTTTGCTTTTACCCTCTGGGTCTCGGCACGACTCTTACTCGTACACGGTTCGACAATCGCCCACACCGTCAGTCCCGACATCTACTTCTTCGTTGATGTCCTGGCCCGGATGGGGAAGTACTGGAAAGTGGCCGAGCGATACAGCTCAATCCTGCAGCGTGTCTTGGATGAATACTCCGAGTACCAGCAGGCGGCTGGAACCGATGGTGAGCGTGCCACCCCATCGTCCGTGAAAATCCTGGCCGACATGCGACGCTGCGCATTCGATTTGGATTTCCTGATCTCCCGACAGCCGCGGGAGAACTCGTCGGCGCATCCTACCCACCATCAACCCAGTAGAAATCTGGCACCGAACGAATTAGAATACCTCGATGTCTTTGGGTTCTTCAACGTACCGCGTGTGCCGACGGTACCGACCCCGGTGCCTGCCAACCTGGAGATCAACGACGCCATCACCAACCCCATGTCCATTCCTGGTCTCACCGGGACGGCGTCATCTACTGCGCCTGCGGGCAATAACAACGAATTTAACATTACCAACTATATGATCCCGACACCGGAGACCGATTGGTTGTTCCGGCCACCTGGATAGCAGCCTCAGAGTTGCGAGGCTCTTTTAATTGTCTTCTTCGTTCCGATTTTACCCCCCTTCTTTAGACTCTTTATACCTCGTCTGATGCCATTTTCTCCAGAGACCTGGGTTTGTGATATCCATTCACGTCGGTTGTATTTTCCACGTAACTGAACATTGTCATTTACAAGGGAGGGAAGATTCTGAAAAGCTTTTTTTTTTGTCATTTTGTCCTCATGAGAAATGTGTTCATTCTCCAAAAATTTTGTCTTGTATATATTATTTTTGTATACTAGCATGCCTTTAATGGCGATGTGGGTTTCAAGCTGGTCTGAATTCAGGCATGGGTTCTGGATGAATATTCTCACCCTTTCATCCTTTTTACCCCTGAGGTATTTATAGATGAAAAACTTTCAGCCTTTGCATTTGTTGTGTCAGTTAGGCACAGGACATGACAAACAGGTTCTCTTGAAGTCAGCTCTTCTACACGCAATGATGAAATAAAATGAATAATTAAAGCAAAGCTCATTATACTGTCTAACATAGGTATGTTACGAAGAGAGAAAGAAAGATAGGCATAGACAGAGTGAGAGAGGATATTTTTAATTGATTCATTCATCCATGTTCATCCATTGTTCATGATGGTTGGGACATACATGCAATCCAGTTGTTCCCCCTCAAGTGATTCATTCATCCATTCATGCATTCATTCCTGCCCTTATCAACACCGGTTTTTTTTCTTGCTCCCAGCATAGCTCATAGGTCATATGAACACACACAAAAAAAAAGAGGAAAAAAAAAAGAAGCCTAATCCCATCCTGACTGACATGCGAAATCACACCTCCCAACAAAGAGAAAAGAAAAGAAAAAAGAAAAGAAAAGGGGTAGATACATGAGATCGTCGAACAGAGAGCAGATCAGACCAGAAGAAAAGGTCCTGAAGAGATAAAATCGATCAATCAACCCTGTGAATGGCTGAGCTCGTCGTCGACTGGCTCGATCCGCACGAGGAGCTCCTCGAGAAAGCCCTCCAGGAATGATCCATTTTCGCCTCCCATCCCCACAGGCGCCTCTTGGTCCAACCGTTCGATCTCATTGAAGATGCCTGCCGCCTTCAGGACAAGCTTCTTCAGTTTCTCATGTGTGGACTGGCGACGTCTCACACTCTCCGTAGTACTTGCGTTACCATCTCTGCCGTTTGTCGTGGACTTCCGCACTAGAAGGTCAAGGTGGTGGGCACGACGTTTCAGGGCCGCTTCCAAGGCAGGCAGGATGACCCACTAGCGGCGGTAATTGTCTCTGATGAGCTCGAAGCAGGAGCCTCCATTCTCGAGTCTGTACTCTTGCGACGCTCTGACTCCGTCTTCTCCTGTGTCGATGGCGGGTGTGGCGAGAAGGGAGGGAGCGCCTTCTGTTGGGCTGGACGAGGGTGCTCTGTTGCAACAGATTTAGAACTCCGACCAGAGCCGCTTTTCACAGGTTGAATCTCTGTTGATGTTTCTGATGAAGGCGTGTCTGATTCATGAACAGGGGCAGGCGTGTGGGAAATATGCTCATGTGCAGCTGGAGACTGCTGATCCTTTGAGCCTGACGGAGAGCCACTTGGGGAGTCACCCAGTTTCAGGAAAGTCAGATCTGAAGCCAAGGACTGCTGTAAGGCTCTGTCATAATCTTTAGTGGCCGGACTGTCTTTGTCTGTTGGGGCTGCCGGTTTGTTTAGATAGGAAGTCGGCGTCTGAGGCGGAACGTCTTGTACTGTCTGTTTTTGTGGTGATGGGGGGAGCGGCACCTTGGATGGGGAGGCCTGTGGAGTATGGCAAGAGGTGTTCTGTTTCTGTGGCGAGTGAGGCACAGAAGTCACTGTTTTCATCGTCCCCTTTGAGGTCTGGTTTTCCGAATCCTCACTGCGTTCTGTGCTTCCAGCGTCCAACACCTGGGTTGCATTATCATACCCCTGGCTGCGTGCGTTGGTAGCTGCACCACTCATTGCTTTAAGCCCAGTTGGTCTTCCCCCTGCGGGTCTGACAGTGCCAAAATCCCACAGGTCTTCATCATCTGAACTAGGCTTCTCCTGTTGCTGGTGCACATGCCCGTCATCAACTTCGGGCGATCCACGGCCATGGATTGCTTGCCATCGCTCGTGCCTTTCGATCAACTCAGTCAAGTATGTGGTCTTCTTTGCTTTCTTGAGAAATGGGTGTTTCAAGAGTTCCTTCGCTGTTGGTCTCTCTCGCGGATCGCGTCTGAGGCATAGTGAAACAAAATCCTTGAACGTCTTGCTGAAATTGCCCGTCAACGTTGGCGGTGGGTTCTTTGGAATAAGAAACAGGACTTTCATGGGATGAATATCCGAATATGGAGGCTGTCCCTTGGCAAGCTCAATCGCTGTAATCCCTAGGGACCAGATGTCTGCTTTGTAGTCATAACCGGACTGTTTGATCACCTCTGGTGCCATCCAGAACGGCGTACCAACGAACGTATTCTTTTTGGTCATCGTGGCACTCAGCTGACCGGAAACGCCGAAATCCGCGAGTTTCACTTGACCATTCCCGCTCAGAAGAATATTTGCTGCTACAATGGAGGTCAGCCCATATGCTATCGCTAACGGAAAAGTATTGGGTGTACAGATCATACCTTTGATATCCCGATGCAGCTTCTTATCGCTATGTAGATAGTCCAAACCTAAAAGTAACTCTCTGAGGATGATCATGATATATTCCTCTGGTATGAGCCCCGACCTCAATAGATCCAAACAGCTACCCCCGGAGCAGAACTCCATAACGATCCAGAGATCCGAACCCTTGAGGTATGAGCCATGGTATTTGGTGACATAAGGCGAGTTCATTGTAGACATGATGGAGATCTCAGTAATGATGTCTTCGACTTCGTCTTCGGCATTTTCGACATCGATAATTTTAATTGCTACTGACTGGCCCGTACGTTTATCGACCCTATAGACACCCTCGGGGCTTAGCACGCAACCGATAACGACGACGGAAGTAGAACGAAACTCTCTGGACGTACCCTTTGTAGACCTTACCAAAACTCCCGCCACCTGTGGAAGCCATTGCTATTAGTAAATCTGCCCAGTTCACAGAAGTTCTCCAAGGTTCAGGCGGGCGTACCCAGGCAATTCTGCTTCGTATAAATCGTCTCTGGATCAACCACGCCCTGCATCTTCAATGGCTCTCAGAGGATGAACTGGTCAGGCCGTCGTTCGTTCTCCTTGAACTCGGTACAGACGAGGTCCTGGTCCTCCGAGCCTGTGTAGTAAATAAAGAAGATCAAAGCCTGCTCAAAAGACCCCAGGCTGTTGCGTCCACATGAAATTCACGCCCTTGAATCACAGCAGGCTGTGATTCCTTGCAGCCAAGGGGCAGCTTGGAACGACCAGATCGAAACGATCGATGGTCTACCGAGGCTCAAAAGAAATTGGTGAGACAAGTCACTCTGCAATTGCTAGAAGGGGATCGAACAGTGGGGAAAATAGAGTTAATAGTTAACGAAGGGATGGAGAACCAGACGATAGTTAGGAGTAGATGGAGACCACAACAGTGGGATCAACAATAAACTAGTGGCGGTTGTCCCGAGCGGGAAGCGTCATTCCCAAAGCAAGAGCTGCAGGATTCCCAAGGGCGCTTTATTATTGAATGCCGAGCGAGTCGAGCTCTGCTGCTGCGACTGGACTAAGAGCCGACCTTATTATTGTTTATGAGGACTCGATTTGTTGTTGGCTGCAGCTTGTTGTTTTGGTCAGTCCGTTAGCTTAAACACCGACTGTTCTGACGGCGCATGCCACAGGACAAGGGGCGCTACCTTCGGGAGGTCCCACCGGCTCAGGAAGCTTAGGTAGGAGTGATAGCACTTTGCCCTTGGCTAGTCAATGAAAACAATGATAAGAAGGCGTTGACTTTGCTTTGTCTGTCTCTGTGACTGTGCCTGCCGTCAAAATGCCTTTGTCTGGCGGCTGCTGGCCTGAACATCCATGGTGCTGGGGAGCGGCTGCTCTCTGCGGCATCTGGAGATGCTCCGACCAGGACGGGAGAGAGCCCGGCCATGACGGCAGCGGAGGAGTCTGGCTGGACAGGCGGTGGTTAGGGAAGGCGGTGTGAATGGCGGGGTTGACCGGTTGCCTGAGATAGGAAGGCGGTGATGGATGCTGGCGTATCAGATGTCACTGGCCAGGCACCCGCTGCCTGTGATTGGCGCTGGTGTGTTTACGTCCCTGTGCAGAGTCAGGTGATCATAACAGAGCAGTCGCACCATGCCACAAAGGGAGGCATCGGCGATGACAGACAGACCCCAACTCTGCTGCTAACAAATAAATGCACACTTGCGGACCATCGAGGGCAGGTTTCGCTGTGAGAAACATCGTAACTAGTACTGTTATAGCTCGAGGCTAGCAGACCGCTACAAACTACCTGTGCATACACGTGTATGCGACTTGAAGGTGGGGGGAGAGGGGAACGGTCTATTCCTCTAAAGATAAGACTGCAGTTACACGCCCAGTCATTTCGTAACGGACCTTCAAGGCCTCTTGCAAAAAAGATCCTAGAAATCATGGCACTGTATGTCATAGAATGACCTCAGTGGTTGAAAGACTAAAATAAAACTGAAAGCAGGAACCGGCGCAGCGGCAGTAGGGGTCATGTCAGGTGTATTCCACTCAGGCTAAGTCGACTGTGCTGCCCTCAGAAAAGGCAAATAGCAAAATCAAATCACCCAATTAGATAAGTAATTGCCTGTCAGTCATGTCCATTGCAACGCCTCATGATATGCATATCCGTAAATCATTTCATCAGTGGTAAAGAACTCCCGTCCCTCTATTGCTTAATCGAGATATCCAATCATGACTGTTCCGTTCTTCAGACCCGCATCCTGGATGCTGGTGTCCAGCTCGTCGATAAGGTTCTTGCCCATCGCATTGAGCTCAAACTCCACGCCCTTCTTTTCCTTCAATGGTGGGTCGGACTTTAACCATTCGTAGATACGTCGAACCGGATCTGCCAAGGCGAATCGGCGGATGACCCTGCCCGAGGGATGTCGGAACTGGATGCGGGTAGTGGTGGATGGGTCAGCCGGCGGCTCCGTGTGAGGTCGGTCGGAGGGAATGGAACGGAAGATGGAGGCTCCAGTGTCTTCCTCCTCCTCCTCCTCCAACCCATTGGTATCCTCTTCTTCCATGGCGACATCTTCGGCTTCCTTGGCTTTGCCTTTGCCCTTGATATCGTCGATACTGCGCGTCAACTCGTCGGGATCTTCTATTTTCTCCGGGGGCGGTGCACCACCAAGGCTGTTTCTCATTGCCATCTCCACCATCTCTTCTTCAGTCATAGTCTCCAATTTCTTCTCCCTCGAGATTTCTGGTTTCCGCTTCGCCACTGGGTTGCGCACATTGTGCTTCAAACTGTATCGATCGAGGAATTCATGGAGCTGCATGAGAAATTCGGCTGGCTTGGGTACAGGCGGGCCGGACCAGACTTTCACTTGCTCACCGGTACGAGGATCAATGATGGCGATGTGCGGGTAGTTGTCCGAGACATCATGTGCTTGGAAATAATACTGCAAGTATGGAACACCACGAGGATCATCCTTGGTATACTGCAGGAAAATGAAATTCTCCTTCACGGTATCCTTCACTCCGGGGTCCTTCCAGAGATCCCGGTTTAATACCTGGCAGTCGAAAATGGAAGGGTCTTGAATATTCACGAGAATCCACTTTTCGTTCTTTCGACCCTCCTCGCGTGCGAGATCCCATGGCAACCTAGACATCAGTTCAAATGGGGGGCGGTACATCTCAGCGAGCATGCTTGACTTCGATGAAGCTTCCGAGGCACCTCCTGTCGCAATAGCGAGACTCTGTCGGTGGGACGCTTCTGAGCTGTCGTTCCAGATATCGGTCGTGTCTCTCTGGTTAAATATTCCAGGTCGATCTAACAAGTAAAACCCATGCAATCAGTCACAGAACTCATATGAGAAACGTGGAGAATTTTCGACTAACTGCTTCTTGTTTGTCTAGCACGGAGCTGGTTCAGAATTGCACTCTGCATATCCTCGTCGTAACCATCTGCTCCAGGCCCTACAAGCGTCTCTGTGGTTCGTGCCAGAGGAGCCCGCACACCATCGGAGCTATCTGCACCAGCATAGAGCTCCTCTTGTAAACGTCGGGCCATGGCAGCATCATCTTCGTAAGTCGAGCCCGGAGGATGTCGAGCTGGTGCGGAAGATCGTGCCTCATCCACGGTGACATCTTCGTCATCTGAGTCCAAATGAACTACCCCCGCCTCATCTTCATAAGCCGTGGTGCGAGAAGCACGCTGGGGCCTTGAGGAGGTAGGGGGCGGATGTGATGGCTGTTCAGTTAGCTCTGCTCCTCCATTTTCGAAATAGAGCTGCATGGCCTGCTCGATGTTGAAATCTGCCAGCTCCAGATACTGAGCTGCCAGTTCTGGAGTCGAGCCAGTAATCTCAGTGAACTGAGCCACCACGTCCCCCTCCATGGCGGGCGATTAAGTGGTGGGCTGGAATCCGAACAGTGTAGACAGGAAGGGGATCAGGCAGTGCGGCTAGTCGTTCAAAAACGGTGCTGATGTCTAAACCCGGAGGCGAAACTGGTTGTGGATCAAGAACAACCGAGTAGAAATTGCCGTCTGCCTGACGGAACAGGTCTGGTATAATTCAAGAGAACCGTGAGCTATCATGGGAAATTGACTAAAGACAGATGATACGAAGTGTTATGATCAGGCGGCGTTGCAGACAAACGAGTCGGCCACCATCGTCATCTGCTAGGCGGAACCAGTGACGATTGCATGCAGAGGGGCTCTGGCACAATAGATATTCCGTTCCGTCCAGAAGGCAAGTCCAACCGAATAATGTCGGGTGCATAAATCCGGTGAGGCAGAAAGACCACAAGCGCAGTTATGCACCAACTTTTATGTGCGGAATTTGCGCTAGGTGCTTAAACGGCCTACCGTAGCATTCCCTTTTGGGCAAACGCGCATAGGATTACTCCGTTCACCATGGCCTCAAGACTCATATGGCAATTAGAATGTGCGGGAGAAGGGGAAAATGACGGCTGGTTCCGGTATTTCGAGTTCTTCGAGGTATTCATGTCGTTTTTTTGCTGGCAGAAGAGACAGCTAGGCGACAATGCCCGCCATTACGAGAAATGGCGTTCCACGTGACGCTCGGAAAACCTGCCTCGCAAAGGAGTGAAACGCGCTTCGCGGTCTTGCCGTTTTAACGTTCCCAGACGCGAAGCGCGTCTCGTGCGAACCATCGATGTACCCCGATGTACCTGCCCTTCAAAGGTACATCCTCCCCCCAAGGTCGCTCTCGCCGCTTTCACCATCCACCAAGACTCACCTTCACAATGGCAGCCACGGTCCTAGGAAAGCGTCAACGAGCCGCAATCGAGCAAGAAGGTAATTCCAGTCGCTCTTTCTCGCTTTCTATCCTTGCTGACTCCTTTTCAGAGGCTTTGTCGCTGCGTTCTGGCAGCAAGCGCCGTGCGCGAGCACCTCGAATCCATGAAGAACAAAACGGGAACCCATTTATTTCGCCGACAGCCCGTCTCAGATCTAAGACTGGGGACGGCTGCGGCCCGTACCAAGGCGACGACACCAACGTCAAGAGCTCCACGATCGGTAATGGCCGTTCGAAACGTAATGTTCGAAACGACAATACCTTGTCATCGCCATCCAAGATCGATGCGCATTTCCGGGCTTCTAAATCCGTAACCGGTAGGACCTCCGCATGACTCTCCCCAACTTGACACACGTGTATGGCTAACCAGAGTAGATGAAAACGTGAAACCAACCGAATTCAAGACTCCGCAGTCTACGAGATTCCGAGATGCGCTGGCCGATTCTCCTCCGGTTACTCCAAAACATCGGGTTCAAGTTGGAGGAAAGTCGTTGACGCCTCGCACTCCCCGGAATGCTTTTACGCCAATTGCCGCCCAGAGCGTCTACACTCCTGCCAGGCAGATGTTTGCCAGGTGCGCGAATCCAGGCCGCTTAGTCGGCAGGGAAAAGGAACGAGAAGAGCTCTCGTCTTTCATCCAAACCGGAGTGCAGTCGCGGAAAGGTGGCTGTATTTACATTAGCGGACCGCCGGGAACTGGCAAGAGCGCGCTGGTGGAAGAGGTGTGCAGAGACCTAAACTTGGGGTCTGCTGTCAAAACCGCGCATATCAATTGTGTGAGCATGCGAAGTGCCCGTGACATCTACAGCAAACTTGTCGAGACTCTGTGCGAGGACTCGCAAGTCTTCACCATGAGCGAGACCGACAGGCTGAAGTCGATGTTCATGCCCACGAAGAAGTCGGCGGATCTGTTCCTAGTCACTTTGGATGAGATTGACCACCTCCTGACGGCAGATCCGGAAATTCTATATTCACTTTTCGAGTGGTCATTGCACAGCAAGTCTCATCTCCTCTTGATCGGCATTGCCAATGCATTGGATCTCACGGATCGATTCCTACCACGGCTAAAGGCTAAGAATCTCAAGCCCCGCCTGCTTCCATTCTTGCCGTATACTGCTCCTCAAATCGCCGACGTGATTACCGCTCGTCTGCGGTCCCTTCTGCCTGAAGACCAAAAAGACGCCGGGGATTTTGTGCCTTTTCTCCAACCGGCAGCTATCCAATTGTGTGCAAAGAAGGTCGCATCGCAAACGGGCGATCTCCGGAAAGCCTTTGAATTGGTGAAGCAGGCTCTTGATGTCATCGAGCAGGAGACGCTGCAGAAGCTGGAGAAAGAGAATGCAGAATCGGACAGTTCTTCCAAAACGCCTTTGGTGGAGAATATCAACCTGTCATCGCCTCCCAAAACTCCAACCTCGAAGCGCACGATAGCTACCGCGTATACCGCTCTCACGGCACCTCGTGCCTCCATCGCCCATATCGCTCGCATCACTTCCGCTGTTTTTGGACAAGGTACGACCCAGCGGTTGCAGGGATTGAATCTGCAACAAAAGGCGGCGCTGTGTGCTCTCGTGGCGTTGGATAGGAAACGGCGCAACGGCGACATCCCCGGCACTCCATCAAAAACAAGGGTCGCTGCTCCAACTGTCAGAGAACTCTTTGACACATATTGTACTCTCTGTCGGACAGACAACATCCTCCATCCTCTCACAGCCACGGAATTCAAGGACGTGATCAGCAGTCTGGAGTCCCTGGGGCTTGTTGGCGAATTTCAAGGGTGTGGGAGAGGAGGCACCATTGCTGGCGGCTCTGGTATCCTGCGCACTCCGTCGAAGAGTGGTAGCGGTTCGTCTACGCCTTCGAAAGGCATGGATGAGAAGGGCCTGGCTTGTTTTGTCTCCGAGAAGGAGATTCTCAACCAGATTTCAGGACCAGGAGAGGGTATCCTCAAGGCGTTACTCATGGGAGATGGGTTGTAATAATTTTTTTTTGCTTTGTTCAGTTTGCCATTGTCGACATTATTAGCGTACATGCATGCATGGGAGTGGAGTTGGGGCATTATTTTGCGTATATATAGTCGTGAAGATGGACGTCACGACAACCTGATTGATTATTGCGGTGTCTTTGCATGAGGGTCTGCATCTGGTGACTGGTTTGATTGATTCATTGTTTTTGTTATTTCTGCATAAACATGCATGGGCTGGTACCTTGGAGTTGGACTGGACTAAGTAGACAGTAGAAGGGCATTGCACATTACACATTATTTGGATTAGGAGAGTCAAGGAGAAAAAAAAAAGATATATCATTCATACCATCATTCCTTTTCCATTTATTCCTTGTTCTTTAAGATGGTCAAAAGAAAAACGAAGCAAGGAATATGTGTATATCCATACACTCTCGTACATACATACATACATATGAAGGACAACACTTACAGCGTAGCACGCGCGCATAGCACGTATGAACAATGAAATGCAATGAAAGAAAGGAAGGCTAGAGACAAAAACGAAACAAAAAGAAATGGGACAAGAAGCAAAAAAAAAAGAGAGACAAAGGGAAAACAAGACATTTGATAGGTAGGTATGTTTACAGATATGAAAAGAAAAAATAACAAAACAAGTTGGTCAATTTCTACAACAAAGCAGTTCAGTTCAGTCAGTCAGTCAGTCAATCGGTTAGTCAGTTCCCTCCTCCCTCCTCTTACTCAGAACACAGACGCAGACACATCTTCCTTCCAGACTTTTTCTTCTACTGTCATGATCAATCATGATCATTGTCCTCGTCCTCGTACGACTCATTCAGCACTAACTATACTTTCCTAGACCATGGTATTCGTCAGGCATTGCTCTCGTTGTGTTGCAAGTTTTTTTTTGCCTCTAATGCATGCACTTCGACGAAAAATCTAGGAGAAATCATTCATCGGCTTGTCCTCCAGCGTCACACCTTTCAGCTCGCCTTCAGGAGGGAGGCTGTTCCTTTTGGTGCTGTCTATGCTCGCGTTTGCCGTAGTCCGGCTGATGCTGCTCATGCCTGGTTTGCGCGAATACCGTCCACCCGAGCGAGTGAGCGAATTTCGTTTCTCTACCACCTCCGCAGGAGCTGGTGCGGGCGTGGCAGTCGGAGTGGGTGAACCGTCTGAGCCATTAGCGGGCGCTCCTGCGTCAGTAGAGGTGGTGACACCGTCGGCGGCCGTGCTATTGGCAGCAGCGTTTTCCTGCGACTTGGCGAGAGTAGAGTGGTCAGCAGGAGGTGAGGAGGTGGCGCTTCCTGGAACTTCAAGGCTCTGTCTAGCAGGGTGTCGGCCTCCCGGCGGACTGCTGACGTTGATCGGGAAGCGGGTCGATCCCCCCGATCCATCAGTGGACCGCTCTCGTCGATGCCTAGCCGATGGTGCGGGACTATTGGCCCGGCTACGACTCGCGATCGCGCGGTTTCGAGCCTCCATGGCAGCACGACGGTTGCTCTCATCAGTACTGATCGCTCGTGGACGAGATTGGCCGAGAGCATTGGCAGTAGACTGACGCTTGAGCTCGCCGAAAATAGCATCTTTGTGGGCAAAGAGATCCCGAATCAGACGGTAGCTGTGGCGCTCGTTCATCGTGAGGCTGCTTTCAACACGCGGGCGAAGAATGCAAGGAGCCAATGTTTGAGCCAGTGCAGAAACATATGCTTCATCAGCCGACGTCAAGTCAATCAAACGCGTGAAATGGGTCATGATGGCATCAAGCGTAGCAATGTTATTGAGACGGAGCTGGCCGAGAGTGCTTTGCAAGACCTTGATCCGTCCTTCTTCCGTCGTCTCATTGGCAGTAGTAGAATAAATCGTCTTGATAATTTCGTAAACTTGAGAAGAAACAAGGGAGTCTGGAGAGCAAAATGGTCAGATCTAAATCCCGCTGTCCCTTTTCCACAAGTTGGAGACAAACCTGGCAATTCAAGGAGATATAACTTCAGAACGCTTGCAACAACGGGTATCTCATATTTCTCTAATATTTCACGGTGGTCAACGTTGCTGTTGTTCAAGGCATTACGGAGATGATGCGTTGCTGCGAGGGGAACATCGTGGAGCCATATCGCGCGTCGTGCCTCATCGCCCTCGAGGTCGGGATAGTC
This sequence comes from Rasamsonia emersonii CBS 393.64, assembly GCF_000968595.1. Taxonomy (NCBI): domain Eukaryota; kingdom Fungi; phylum Ascomycota; class Eurotiomycetes; order Eurotiales; family Trichocomaceae; genus Rasamsonia; species Rasamsonia emersonii. The sequence continues at coordinate 53,045 of NW_013563335.1, forward strand.
TATACTGATCAGCAAAAGTGCAAAGGAAGCATACAGGAAATCTTATCCTTACGGTCATCCAGAAAGGTCAAAATATTGGTCACAAGAATGGGAACACGTTTCCGGTCAGCCCTTGCCCTAGCCTCCAGATCCACTCCAAACGTCTGGTCTGCAAAACAAGGAAAGTGATTAGATAATCTCCAGAAGAAAGAAAGTAAATGGCGGCCCATCTTACCTCCGACAGAGCCATAGTAATTCTCATACGCTTGCACCTTTGGCACGAAACCTCCAGTCCGATAGTTCTCCAGCATGTATCTTAAATCGCCCAACGGCTGGATGGTCTCCTGATACAACATCATGTGGTCGATAGTGCTCTGCAAGCCAGGGATGACATTGCTGATAGCGCCGGAGAAGTCAAGAACAACGGACTTGATCGCTCTGAGGCGATCCAATTCACATCTTTCCATGAAGCGAAGATGGTCGATGATTTCTTCCTCAAGCTTGCATCTGAGCTGATCCAGCTTCTTCACGGCAGCTTTGTAACGCTCGTCAGCTTCACGAGCTTCCCGGTGGAGTTTCTCGGTAGGAGTCTCGTTCGGATACGGGTTGCTCAACGGATTCCAACCAGCCAGCATTTCAGAGACTGCCGAGATGGTAGGAGAATCGGAGGAATCGTCACTGGTGGCCAATGACGACACTCGCATGAGCGGCTTTTTCTTTTCGGGAATGCCAGTAATCTGAAAGGCCTTTGACCTCCACTGATAGTTCATGCGAGAACTATTTGCAAAAGTGCTGCCCATATTGCCAACTAGGCGCAGGAACCCATTGTCGACCAAATCCTGACCTATCCTCTCCGCGTAACTGACACTCGAGGCGTTCAGATGTTTCTGCAGATACTCAACAATATCCGCGCCTGTAGAGGTGTTTTGGTAGGTGCCCAATATCGGCACTTTGGCCTCTCCCATCTTGATATTCTCTAGCATGTGGGTGAGGAGCTGCTTCAACTCCTCGCGAGAGTAGGTCTTATCACCCAGCTCAACGAGCTCTGGTTCCTCCTCTACCGTCTCTGGCAGAACGATCTTTGGTGGAGTCGGCTTATTCCTGGGACTTGAGGTCTCTGGACTCTGAAAGGCCAGCTTGTTCTCCTCCTCGAGGTCTTCCACCACGCGACACTTGTTGAAGTATTGACTGCGCAATTTTTTGACCAACTCCGCCTGCTTCGCATGTTCCTTGATCCGCGCCTGCAATTCATCGTGTGAATTTTGGACCCGAGCCGCATGCTGCTCGCACCAGCGACTGAATGGCGTCACGACGAGTTCCCGGATGTTGGACGCGATCTTGTGGTGGTTTTTGGATGCCTCGATCATCTGGGCGCGGATACCGTCATAGGCCTGGACTCAGGAAACGCGCAGGGTTGTTAGCACAGAGTATTTCCATGGTGGAACGAGAAAAGCCTACCTTTCTGACACTTGCTCCTTCATCCTTAGTGAAACCGTTTGTAATCCGATCGACAGCCGGTGCGATTTCCCCAATTTTTGTGGCGTAAGCTTCTTCGGCATCCGCTCGCATACTGGCAATGGTGAGAATCTGCTGATTCTCTGCAATGCCCTGCTGGAGCTTCCCGTAGAGGACGCCCAGACCGGTGGCATAGTCGGGCGTCCAGAACGAATCGGCGAAACCAGGCATTGCGAAAACAGCAGCTTCAGTCGGACCAGAAGAGAACGACGAGAGAGAACGCGCGACCAAGAAGCAGAATCACTAAAGCAGGCAAGTGGCCAGCACCAAGCCAGCAGCGGCGGCCCGACTCGCTCGAAAACAGCTCAGATTCGACCAAATGCAATCTAGCGGAGTCCAGCTGGCATAGCCCTAGGCGGTGCTATGCACTGGCAGCAAAGAAAGAATGAGACTCAGAAAAAGGCGCTGGCAACTAGAAATTGAGAAAGAACGTACTGCTGAACGAAGAGGAAAGAGAACAGGAATGTTTTTTTTGCACGTTGTATGTATGTACAGGCTAAAGGCTAAGGGGAAATAGAAACACAGAAGACAGACAGACACCTGGGGCATAAGCCTCGTCATGCGGAAACACTTGGTTACGAAATTAACGGCCCATGTGCCAGCCCTGCAGTGGCTGACCTGGCCGTCCTATTTTTGGAGGCCGTCACGGATACCTGCCACAGGCCTTGTAACGAAGCTACGGGTGGCGGTATCGACGTTACATGCAGTATGGTAACATTGGTATTGCCGTGACAGGGTCTGCAGCCCTGCAAACATGCCAAGACCAGACTCTCGGAAGCAGCTGGAGCTGGAACATCCCAAGAGTTGGACTGACTGACTTGTATAACAATATGGTATCACTCACCTGAATCCCAGTGCTCAATGTCCTTTATTCAACTTTATATCATAATATAGAGTCCATGAGCAGAAGGAAGCATCCTCTGACAGGAGATCTGGGCCATGAAGCGAACCACGGAAACTGCAAGCTCAATTCGTGCACCATGGATCGAAACCGCACTCCGTACTAACTTACAGAAGTCGAGATCACGATTACAAAGTTAGCCAATAGACCTTACAGCACATCGAGGGGAATAGCAACTGGAACATCGATTAATAGAGGAATAGTGATGTCATCTATCAAGTCTTTCCTGCAACCGGTGCTGGAAGACATTCCTACGCTGAACCACCACGACATAGTCATGGTGCAGACCACGCAAAACGTCCCTTCTGTAGCAGACAGGCATTTATGAATTTATCTGATCATGAAAGCCAGGTGCAAGAAGAACAACAGCAAGTCATTAGCAAGTCATGTACAGGTATTATATCCGCGAGAACTCATGTGAGTTTCGCCGTTAACAGAAGAATTTGTAGACTTTCTTCCATATCGGCCAAGCCGCCTGCTCAGCACGCTCCTCTTCGATGAGATGTTGGATGTCGAATTCCCGACGTCCGGTGTTGAGGTCCATATCCTTGGCTCGGATGAACGGAGTCCTGTACCAGAACTTGTAGACGATGTAGAATAAGATGACGATCGGAGCGGCCAAATACACCGAGAAGAAGTTCTCGACCAGATCGCTGGCGCTCATCGAACCGTAGCCGACCGGGGCAAAGCCGACCCAAAACTGGGCGACGAGGACCAGGCAGTTGAAGATGAAGCCGATCCAGGAACCGAAAAGACCGGCCTGGGACTTGTAGGGCAATTCATCCACACTGTGGCCCTGGACCTTCCATCCTTTACGGAAGCGGATGTGAGCGAAACAAATGGAACCCCAGGTGAAGATTGAAGACAGGCCGGAGATGGCGACCATCCATAGGAACGCCTGATCCCGCTTGTCCGAAGCAGCCAGGAAGCACAGGAGACCCAGGGCGGAGGCCAGGAGGATGGAAAAGAGGGGCCGTCCCTGACGATCGATGTAGGCAAGGAAACTGGGTGCCTGGCCCTGTTCAGCCAGGGCGGCGAGGGTACGAGAAGATCCGTAGACGGACGCGTTGCCCACGGACAGAACCGCAATCATAATGACCACGTTCATCACGGAGTCCAAGCCACTGATGCCAGCATTCTTGATGGCAAGGACGAACGGAGATGCTTTGGCGTCGGCGGAAGATGACCCACTCAAAAGACGGTCATCGGTGTATGGGACCAGGAGACCGACAATGGTCAGGGCCACCACGTAGAAGATGGCGATCCGCCAGAACACCTGCTTGACGGCACCGGGAAGAGATTTGCGGGGGTTTGCTGTTTCTGCCGCGGCAAGACCGACCTGACTATCTGTCAGCCCTGAAAATCACGGAAGGGTGTGTTGTGGGTATAACGGGGAAGGATGCTTATATACTGACCAATTCGGTACCGGCAAAGGCGAAAGCTGCGTTGACAAAGACGCTGCAAAGACCCTTGAATCCATTGTTAAAGGCGCCTGGATTATGCCAGTATTTTCCACCGATGTAACCGCCATGAGGACCGCCACCGCAGTTGAGGATGATACCCAAGATGCTAGAAAGAAGGCCAAGTCAGCGCCTCTGGCTGTTTACAGACTTGAAAGAGGGAGGAAACTGACATAAATCCGATGACGGCAATGACTTTGATGATGGAAAACACAAACTCGGCCTCACCGTAGCCTCGAACACCAAACAGGTTAATGGAGACGATGAGCACCCAGAAAATGGCGACCCAGGCAGCCGGCGAGACGCTGGAGTCCCAGTAGCCCACCGTAATGGAGGCGGCGACGATTTCCAGGGGTAATACGACCAGCCATTGCAAGGCGTAATTCCAGCCCATGGCAAAACCCCAGGCAGGATCGATGAAACGGGTCGAATAGGCGGCGAACGAACCGGCGACGGGGTACAAGACGGCCAATTCACCAAGAGCATGCACGGTGCAGTACAACATGGCACCGATCAGGATGTAGGCAATGACGACGGACGCCGGACCACCCGAATGGAGGACAGTGCCCGAGGTGACGAACAGACCAGTGCCTGGACTAGGTTAGTTCGCGAAAGCGGCTGCAGGAGGATTCTTCTCATTCATACCAATAGAGCCACCGATTGCGATCATCTGAAGGTGACGGCTCTTCAGGCGGCGCTGCAGCGGCGAGTTGGCGGTGTTGGCGGCAGCCGTCTCGACATCGAAGACTTTGCCATTTGCTCCAACCTGACCCCGTTTCGTGACATGGGCATTGGGATCCCGCTTGAAGCTGTCGATAATCCGCCTGCCGAGGGACCCCCGCGTGGTTTCAGTCTCTCCGTAAGCGGGGAGAGGCGCGGTGGCAGTGTCGGAGCCGAGAGTGGCCTCCTTAGTAGCAAGGTCTTTCTCCATAACAGGCAATCACCGTATCCTTTCCTTCCAGAATTATATTCTGACGTTTCTTTGTTCCTTCAGCCTTTGTTCTCCGTCAGGAGAGAAGCCGTGAGACGTCGGGCCCAGTCTCTGGGAAGAGGAAAAATAAAGAAGGCACGACCGGTTGTGTCCCGGTTGGGAAGGTAGCAGGGGGTGCCAGGCGACGCCGGCAGGATCACGTCCAACAAAGCAGAGCCTGGATTAAAACCAGAGCGACACGTGAGAAAAAGTGAAACGGGGGAAAAGGAAGCAAAGGGAATCGCAACGACTATATACGAATCCGGGGCCGTGGGAGCCAGCCTGGGCCACGGAACCTCCCCTCTGCATTTTTCCTAGTCTGCCACACTATTCCCGGAGAACCGTGCTGCAGCGAAGGAGGGGACTGCCGTCACGAGATGGGTTGCCTGCACGTCGAGAACGGGCTCAACCGCGCAACCAATGCTGTGGATGAACCGGCCGGGGTCGCCGCGAGTGTCGTTGGCTTTTCCACTCCACGGATTGAGGGCGGGGAACGAGACCGGGGGCGAGAGCAGCGGGAATAATGTTTGGCCGCGCTGATTGGCTGGGGGGGGTCTTGGGGCTTCCGTCTTGGGGAGGACTCGGAAACCTTCCTCCCTGGTGCTTGCCCGGGCAGGAAACCACGCAGCTGCCTCTGCAAGTGGAAGCGGGCCGTCTGATTGCGTCTGGGCATCAGCCCGCCCTCGCTGCCGCCAGCACAGTGCCGTAATTGGCAGGACTGGCCCACCAGCGCCTGGAGGCTCCCTGCTGCGACCTCGTGATAGTGCTATCTGCTTTGTGTGCGTAATAAGCTTCCGTAATGATGACTGCTGGGCTTCCCCAGAAAAGCCTGGTCGTGCCAAGCAATCACCGGAAACCCAAAAAGTTTAATGAAAAGACCGTGGGCCCGTGGCAATCCTCAACGCCAAGCCTAGGTCGCGCTGAGGGCCAGATCTGCAAGAATTATTGCCTGCCGCACAAACTCATTCCTGCGTCGGCATGACTGCCTTCAGCAACCGCCCGGTTCCCGGCCGCATGCGGCAGCATGATGACTGCTGCGACCATCTGCAGAGGAGCCGTTGATTAGACCGTTGGCGCGTGCCGCCTCAGTCATGCTGGTCTCATGCACCGAAGCCTCGTAGAACACAGTCACGCCTTCTTTCGATCCATGGCGCGCGCAACCGCTAAGGAGCCAACCGCTCCGTACAAGATCGACAGCGATAATATCTACAGTGGAGTCGGCCCAGCGGCTCAGCCAAACTCGTGCCACAGAAACTTCGCTCCTCCAGCCATCTTAACAGTGGACGTTTTATCACTTGGCAGCAAGCAGAACCAAATCCTATTCGAGAATGGACAATCTTATCGATGAGACGGTAATCCGTGGGAAGCTGACTGTTGACCCACAATTGATAGTGAGTGATTATTGCCCTGAGTCTGTGCCATTCACGCCTGATCCTCGGGCTGATTTCGAAAAATATTTTGAATAATATCAGCAGTGATAAGATACACAGGGCGGCTACCTTCCACCTGTCCCATAGTCAGGCACCCTGCGGTATTTTCAACCTTATTCTCGCCTGATACACGCAGAATCCTGGGTTCTAGATTCTGGTTGTCCAGTATCGGCCCCGTGAATGCCCGGGCTGTCGCTTAGTCCAGCGCCATCGGCTTGTCAATCGCCATTAACTCTAGCGCCCGATCCATGACCGTCGAAAGCTTGCTGCTGGAAGTTTCAGGCTTGGAATGTTTCTGGAAGCGTCAACGACTGCGTTGTGAGATTCCTCATATCCCTGTCTCCGGCATATGTCGGTATACGTCGGTATAGAGTGTATGGAGTAGGAGACAATAATGTTGACTGCTCGTGACTGCAAGGTGCCACCGGGCACAGTGCGCGCTACAGTGCGAGATTTAGGTCCTTGCCCTACGGACTACTCGAGAGACGATCTTCTCCACTACTGTGCCGGCAGCTATTGCACACTCGGTATGGGGCAATTAATCGTGCTCATTATTGCGTGTCTCAGATGCTGCCAATAATAAATATCGCCCTCATTAATTTACAACTTGCCATCTTGCCCAGTTGAAAATGTCAAGGCCACGTTAAGTTGCTCCAATAATACCTGTAGGCGTTGATGTCTACTCTGTAGTTCCTTTCTAAAACCGCAGTCGCCTCAGTGCGGACTGTTGAAGGCTCAGTGACGCTCTCGCACCAGATAATTCGAGAGAAGTCCCCAGAGCCAAATGTGGCGCACCTATTCAACCCCTTCTTAACCTCCTAGCCGCCAGTCAAACGGTTCGACAGCGAACGTGGCGTGGCTTTCTGTGCTTCGCGTCTTTTTGGCCCAATATCTCGCAACCACGCTACCTAACTCCATACCTCCATTTAACTCAGTTTTGGCCATCCTGGAGTTGGTGTCCAGCGATCCACCACCCCCTTTTGTCCGGGGGTGGATAATGGATTGGTGCTCAGTCTTCAGATTCGATGGGTGGATGCGGGGGTGGCGGATACTGTTATGTAATAGATACTACAATAACCTCGGTGCTCGACTCCAAGAGCCATTCGCGCTTTCTGGGACTGGGAAAACGCATGGCTGGAAAGGGTCCAGCTGATCATCATTACTATTCGTCCCCTGAATATGACAAAACGATCATGTTGGCTACACCTGGAGTCTGGAGAACGCGGGGTGTCTTGGCTTTATGGAGCCTCATGGAGCAACTCCATTTCTAACATGCCATCGACTCTGGAGAACTGGAGAACGTGGTTCAAGGTGGAGCTTTCATTTGTGAAGCTTGAAGATTGACAGTTGCTTGTGCTCCTTCTCCGCAAAACCTACTCCGCAAGAACAAGCAAGGCTGTGTTCTCCGTAGATAGCCACGTGCTGGCGCTGTGATCCCCGGATTCTCCATACGTCAGTATCCTCAGATAACCGAATTCCATATCCTCCATCCGGGGTGAGATGCGGAAATCTTCGGCGGGTCTGTTTGACTTTACTCCGCGGCTATGAGGATCTTCATCTTCCAATAGGTCTGACCTGACTATCAAGGTTATTCAGCTAAAGTTTGTTGGGATAATAATCATGAATGATTATCCTTAGCCAGGGACTTACTTCCCCTGAAACGGATGTCATCAGTTCAACTTGCTACGCACTGATCACTCGCCCATCCCGGTCTACTCAATACAGAGGAGGACGTGGTTAGTTTTAGGGGATAATCATTAATAACTCTAATCAATCCTAGAATTCATGTGACCTGTCTATCCAAAGACAATGGCAGGACAAAATTAAAATGACAATGATGGAAGCAAACCAGAACTAGCAGCCAAATGTAGACTTTTATATTATTATGCCCTGATCGTTGCGGATATGACAATATCCATATTCTCGTCCTGGATAACTTGCTTTTTTTTTTCGTTTATTGCAAGCCATATTTCATTTGCCACTAGACACTGACGGGAATTGTTATGGGTGTTGGAAAAAGTGGACTTCTGATACAGTTGTTCTGCAATCCCATCAATTATTCGTATCTGTACTTATATTTATGGTCAACATGGTCAACATCCAAGAGGTGCAGGAATTAGGCATCTCCAATAACAACCACTATGCCTTTTTTAATTGTATTGTTCTTTTAAGGAAATTTTGCTCATTACTCATTCAAGTCAGACATATAACATCAAATGCTAGCTCATTCTTCTTTTTGTTCTCTATTTCTTTTTTGTCCTTACTTTCTGCACCCTATGAGCTGCTCACAGGGCCCTCGCCTCCAGGAATTAACTAGAGATAGTCTTCATTAGCCAGTGTCCGAGACGAGAGTCGACTCTTGAAGACAACATATGCTCACCATGCAGATGTTATTCCCGTTAAGCAGGATCTTTGGAAGTTTCTCCTGATTGCCGGAATAATCGCTGGTTGTCATGTTAGACGAATTTTGACAGATGTGAACCCCGAAAAAAAAAAGGAGGAAAAGAAGACGTACAACTCTGTTACATCTTCCAACACCATGTCTGTAACTTCGGTTAGCGTCTTCTATCATCACTGCTGGACTGAGACAAAGATTGAGGGGATACATACTGACATAATCATCAAAACCAAGCAAAGTTCCTGCGAATTCTGTTTATACATAAGTTAGCGGGGAGATACTAGAGCGTAATACCTCTCTTCTCGTTTCGGCTAACTAAAGAGCCGTTCAGGGTTGAAACCTACCCTTGTCGCCTTTCATAACCACCCAGATTTTAGAACCGACGCATTTGTCGATCAGCTCTGTATTGACAGGTTAGCGCTGTCTCAAAAAAGCAAACAGAGTTCCTACGGTGTTCCTAGACGCTTACCAAGAGGCAGTAGTTGGGAAGCCATTGCGAACGAATAAGGATTTCGAGTGCAATCTCCAGCAGTCGATCTCACCCAGCTGAGACAGGCGCTAGAGGTAAAATAGAGCGCAAGTCCCCCGAAGTCTGCCTAGCTACTCTGAAGAAATCTAATAAAGACTGAACGCGCTTCTGTAGATGATATGATGTCGATGGACCACTCACGTGGCTGCCTCGCACTTAAAGATTTCCCTGGCCGAGATTCTAACCAGAACAGGATTAGTCCCACTACCACTGAGCTCGATAAGGGATCAGTCCCCGAGCAACTTGTTAACGATACTCCGGAGTACTTTTGTCTTTGTGTTTGCCTTTCTCCTCAAAGATTTTTTCACAATGCTTGACGTGCGAGCTGTCTTGTAACCAAGTTCCGGTGCTGCTTGAATTGGCTAGATCCGGGCAGTAACTATGGTCGCTTGGAGCTATGCGAATTCGCCTACAATACGCAGCGGGCACACCTCGCGGTGCTGCCGCTGCGATTCAAAAAGGCCGCGGATATGTTGACAGATTTGACGAGTTTCCATCGGCCCGGATCTACAGGCGAATGTTCGTATTTTCTATCTTACGAATTGGGCTTTGTATTAGCTGACCAGGCATCTGCAGCGGGTTCGCGATCCTCCCCAGTCATGCCCGCGGTCCCTGTGTCCGTTCCCCATGTTGTAGCTCAGGTCCCCTGACCGTTCATTCCGGACGGTCTTTTTCGAGCTGCCCATCTCTCGGTCAAGCGGCGTCGAAAGATGCCGACGAATTTGACGACTCTGAATTGCTTGACGAACTTGCCGATTCTAGTGGTGATACTTTTAGCGATCTTGGAAGCATGATTCGGAAGAGGGGAACTGGTGAAGCCCACAGAAGACCTGTTGCGCTAAGGCCGGTTTCAGCTGAGGAAGCATCGCGCATTCGACAGCGAGAGGAGGCTGCTAAACTTTATGCGCAGCTACAAGCCGTTAATAAATTTCGCGAGAAAGTTCGCAACGTTGAGTCTGAAGTGGCTTCACTTACACCTTTCAGCCATCTTGTTTCTGAGTTTTTCGATGCCAAATATTTCGCGCTCGACTACGAGCTCTCTCGTTGCGCGCGGTTCAGCGGAGATCTGGGACGCGAATTCCGTCTATTGAAATTCTCCAGAGAGGTCGCCAACATTGGATTGAGAGTGTCGGCTTTTTCCGATGCCTTTAGGGAACTAGTACATGAACTCAACGAAGAGTTTATAAGACCTCGTGTTTCGGCAAGGAAGAAAGTTGACAGACTTTTGAACTCGGCCCATTTAGCTGAGAAAAAGTACAGGAACTTACAAGACTTATTTCTTACAATTCACACGCGAGGTCGTCTGATGTCCCAAATCCTAGAGTCCCTCGCCAACGATCGGGGCGTCCCTTCAGAACGCCGCGAAACTTATCGTGCACTCAGGGTTAAGCAAATAGACGTCGATCGTACGCTTGTCAAAGCAGGCCACTATTTCCGCACATTCTACCTGATTCGAAAGGAATTGGAAGGTCCCTTTGGTGCTTCGTCTTTAACACGTCTCCTCAGTCAGTATGCACACGTGCCGCCTGACATGCGAGCCAGGTCTAAGACATGGGCACCCTCGATAAAAGCCTTGATTGGGCCTAATATCAATCAACGGAAGTATGCACCGAGCTACATCATGCGGCGATTTTATATGCGGCGCTTGTCGAAGTCGTACTCGGCACGCGATCCGCGACTGAACATCTTTTGGAGGCAACTAGATGCCTTAGCCCCGTTTGAGCTGAATTGGGTGGCGTCAAATTATATGAGCAATGAGATCATGTATCTGTTTATGACCCTAAGATACCCAAGTCCGGGTCTCTGGTCAAATCTGGACTTCAAGGCACGCAGAAAACACGCTTATGATCTAAAAAGTCTTCAGAAAGCTTTGATTACACCCGCGGCGATATCGCGGCGGAATTACATTGGTTGAGAAGGCTCAACTGGTTGCGATTGAAGTCCGAAACTAAAATCCATAATTTAGGCGGAACCGCATTCACTGTTCGAAGAGGGCTGTTCACTCCAGTCGCGCCTCTAAGTCAGGATCTTTCTCGCTTCGATGATTATATCTTCAAGACCAGTGAGTATATAACGCAGACAATGGTCTTGCAGGTAATAACCGAAAATCACATGAAGAAGTGGTGGACTCCCATGAAAGTAGCGTCTGACAGGGCGGAACTTCATGAAGAAGAGGAACTCGACGATGATGGAAAAGAGGACGATGTTGAGCGGCAAACTCAAAGTGAACTCCTCCCTCTGGGTGCGGAATCCGAACCACAAAACAATGATACATCTAGCATGAAAGCGCGCACACGATTCTCCGTGCGCAGAGCAATGAGCTCCACCTCATCTTCACCTTTGACACTGCGAGTGAGGGATCGGATGAAGCCGCTTTTCGCCTTCAAGAAATCGTCTACACTATCAGCAAGGGCACGAGGTTCGAAGACTCTCAATGATGAGGTTATTACGATGCAGGCGAAATTGAATAGAGGTACCCCAGGCAATCGTAGTAAGAGAAGCGCAAAGAAGTGGAAATCTGCACCAGTGTCTGCCACGTCCGAACTCGATCTCAGAGGGCTTGAGGAACTTGCAGAGAAGGCCAGCCGATCACAAGGCCAGCCACTTCGCAAACCCAAATCCCCAAAGCGAAAACCATATAAGGTACAAAGTAACCCGTGGAAATCAGCCGGGGCTGGCAACCGAAGACGGTTGCAAAGCGAGGGATCCTTGAAGGACTCTCCCAGCGGTGCGCAACCAGTACCACAGCCAAATGACACTGCCATAACAATAGGCCATTCACGGCCGAAACGAAAGCGGTTCTACGGGCCTTCTAGTTCTGCATTTCCACGACGATGTAGCACCGTACCTGGAATTCGTGGAGGCAGCTCGGCCGATGGCCATTCTGAGAACGATTTCAGCTTCGTGGCAGACTTCTCAGCAGCTCGAACCGACCACAACGCGTTGAATTCAGAGAATTTGGAGTCGACAGGCTCGAGCCCCGACACGGAAACAGCCATCAATGGTTTTACGGCCCAGGTCACTGGCTCTGACGATGAGAAGACTTCGACGCCTCAATTCTGGAGCCATAATCTGCACAAGGGACCTGGGGGTAAGGGCATCCTCGTCCATTATTGCAAAACCCTTGAAAATACGGAACGGATTGCGAGTCATTTCCTCCAGAGTGATGTAGTGGGCTTCGACATCGAGTGGAAGCCCCAGACCTCCTCCTCCACAGCCAGCATCAAGGACAATATATCTCTGATCCAGCTAGCGAATGAGGAGCGAATAGCCCTCTTTCACATCGCGCTTTTCCGACCTGGTGAAACGCTTGACGAGCTTGTTGCCCCGTCGCTTAAGGCTGTGCTTGAATCTTCTAATATAACCAAGGTGGGCGTATCCATCAAAGCGGATTGTACACGCGTCCGCCGATATCTGGGAATCAACGTGCAGGGCCAGCTGGAGCTCAGCCATCTGTACAAACTGGTGAAATACTCGCAGTCCAATCCGAAGCTGATCAACAAACGTGCGGTGAATCTGAGCCTGCAAGTCGAGGAGCATCTGGGTCTACCACTGTACAAGGAGGATGAGGTCAGGCGCAGTGACTGGTCACGGCCCCTGGACTACCGTCAAGTTCAATGTAAGTTTATATATGAGTATTAAGAACATCAGAACATTTTGTGGTTAAGTGGTTAAAAAATGCAGACGCCGCCGCCGATCCATACGCCTGCCTGTGTCTGTACCACGTCCTGGAGGCCAAGAGAAAAGCGCTCAACCCGGTCCCCCCGCGACCGGCCCATGCGGAACTCAACCTTCCAATCCTTCTGGCAAATGGAAAACCCGTTCCTACAAGGGACGATTCCCAAGAACCAGAAGAGAACGAGACGCCGGTCGAGGAATCCGCCCAGGAGGTGGAGGAGGAGCTACACGCCGCCAAGTCTCCGTGACGTCGAATTAGTAATACTCGTTCCCTGCTTCTTTGCTTTCTAAAAAATGGATACCAAAACGGATCATCCTGGACATAGATATATACCTTGGTGTTGGATATGGCTTCTTTTCTCAAATTATTTTTTTTCCGCTGTATTGCACGATACTCATCTCATCTCATCTCTGTATTTGGTAACTATATGTAGATAGATCTCCTTCTTCCGATATATTTAGAATCCGATATATTTAGAATTGAGTATCGTTTTTTTTTCTTACCCGCAACATGCTGACATTCACAAAAAAAAAGAGCAAGATGGAGAAGCTCGGGAATAGAAAAACAAACCTAAGGGGATTTAATTTATTTGATTTCAAATAGATTGTATTATCCAATGAAAAGAAGATCTGTATCCGTTCCGAAGAAGAATCCTATCGTGTATATATGTCATGGAATGGACCAAACAAGAGATGTTGGAATTGGTAATATCATATCAACGTAACCCTAGTAAATATATACATATCTACGATTGAAAAAAAGAAAAAAACGCCAATACCTTGACCAAACGCCTGTGGACGATGCTCCCAATGTGCATGCATGCATGCATGCTTTCTTTCATATAGCATACCTGACCTCATTCAATGTTTACCTCGTTAGGTACCTAAGTAACCATCTATCTACCCCCTTACCGGCAGGATCTTGGATGCCAGCACCTCCTGCCGACAGAGCGGGCACTCTGGTTTCTCGCGGACCCAATCCCGGATACAAGTCCAGCAGAAGACGTGTCCGCAGGTCGTCACGCTGGGGTCCTTGAACAACTCCAGACACAGCGTGCACTTGCGCTGCTGGCCCGCAGGGATCCATGGCACGGCCGAAGGGTTGGCCGACAGGTCGTAGCGGGGAGTGGAAGCAGGCAGAAGCGGGATGGACGGAGGGTGCTGTACGGATGGCAGCAGCATATCCTGCTTGCTGCGCCCGTCTGCATGGAAACCAGTTGCGGTACCGGTAGCGGACAACCCCGGTTCCTCCTCCGCCTCCTTCTGGATAGACGCCAGGGTCTGCCGAACGTGGACGATTCCCTGCACTGCCATCTGCAGGACGAGCAGAACACCAAGCACCTCGTATCCGACGCGTTGTTCGCTCTCCCCGATCCGCTTCGTGAACACATATCGGAGGCCCCAAAGACGCTTGGAGAGATGATAGTACGCGCCGGTAAAGTAGAACGTTGCCAGACTGAGGGCGTAAATTGGAGACAAGGATGTCAGCGAGTCGAGGTGTTCGAGGATATATTTCTGCAGGCGAAGAGTGGTGAAGAACTTGTTTTTTGACGCGGCATCTTTCTTCAGCGAATTTAAGCGCGACGCGACGCTTTGCGCCATCGCTGCCTTTGCCTGCTGTCGGGCGATGCTGCGCTCCAGTTTTGCCCGGATCTTCTGTCGGAGGTAGGGAAGGAAGCGACCCAATATCCACGGCACCAAGATACTGCTCAGGATGTAGCCTGCGCGCCGACCGATTGAAGGGAGTTGCAGCGTGTCATCTTCCAGCTGCACAATGTCGCAGTATTCCTCGCCCAGCGTCCGGTTGCCGATCAGAGTGGTCAGGGAGAAGTACAGGATCTCGGTCAGATTCTTGATCGTCTCCGCATGCGCATGCGCGTACCGCGCACCTTTCAACGACCGGATGATCGACTGTGCTTGGTTGGTAAGGGTGCTGGTTATGAAGCCGTCTTTCTCATGGGATCGGATGATATCCGGGGAAGTTGCAAAAGGGTAGAAATGGGTCGTTGGCGCGGACGTCGATGACGATTGTGATGATGAGGAGGAAGACGACGACGACGACGCTGAGGCGTCGTCAGCCATATTGTCCCTTTTTCGGCGAGAAACGCCTTGCAGCAGTCAGAAGCTGTGAAAGAAGCTGCTCTGGATCAAGGCATGACTCTTGATCGGAATGATCGAACAGCATCCACATCGTATCTCGGATCGTATCTGGGGCGTCCCGACGTGCCTCGGTAATCTTCACGTGATTACCCTGTTAGGATTAGCGCAATGTTTTCCCGAAGCGGTATGGCGGCTATGGCCCCTGTCCGTCCCGAATCCCGATGCGGTTGTTATCACGTGATGACTACCCGGAACGGCAGCCGGGGCACGGGCCACAGGGGCTAGCGCTCGCTGGCCGTCCGATCCCGAGCGCCGACGGCCAGACCGGCACGAGTTGGGAAATCATGAAGCCAGCCATGTCTTCTTTATCGTCCATCTCGAACGTGGTATGTCTCGAACTGTGCTCCTCTCACCCTGAGTCATTCCTTTTTCCTTTTTTTCGCTTTTGGGAGAGTTCGTAATAATTAATCCTCTCCATATTCCCTGTTTCTTCTTTTCTTCTTTTTTATCCCCGTTTCTATTTTTAATTGTTCAAGCTGTCCATTTCTCCCCTCCCCCTCTCCACCCCTGACCCTTTTTCTTCAGCAAGACTGAACACCTGTGCCTTGGTCAATGGATGTAAGCCGTCACCCGCCGGCGGAGTTGGATGGCTTCAGCAGCTTCCTTCCCTTGCCGTTTCGCATTGCGATCATACTGGTTGCTGGTAAGGGTTGTCCGCTATTTATACAAGGAATCGATGTCGCTCCGGACGTGAGACTAAGACGTTACACGAACAGGTTTCTGGGGATGGGGTGTCAACCTCCACTACTTGTATTTGTCAAAAATTGTAGGCATCTTCCCGCCGCCAACGACTGGCAGGACTAATGGCTTGGTAAAACCTTGGCTGACTGCGTGGCAGGATGTTCCCGCTCTGATCCGGTATCCATCTCGCCAGTCGCCTCACCAGACCCCTCACTATAAGTCGGCATATCATCTAGCTACCCTCCTCACCATACCTCTTGGAGTCTGTCTGCTCATATTCTGGGCGGTCACGCACGGCTCTGCTGAGCTGATCCAATCGTGGGAGGTCATCCCGCAGTCCTATTTCGTGATCCTTTTGATCCTCCTGCTTCTACCCTTTCACCGTCTGTCTCGTTCCGGACGACACAGATTCCTGCAGGTGTTGAGGCGTATCAGTCTTGGTGGACTGGCAGAGACGCAAGATGGGAAGTTTGGGGATATTCTTCTTGCCGATGCCCTCACGAGCTATGCGAAAGTCTTGGGGGAGATCTATGTGAATTTCTGCTTGTTCTTCTCACGACAGACCTCGAGTACAGGCAAGCCAGACCGGACTTGTGGAGGAGAGCTGGCGGTGCCCTTGATTATTGCCATTCCGAGTGCCATCCGACTGAGGCAATGTCTGATTGAGTATATCCGCGTACGACGGGCCCCGCTTCGCGGTGATGGCTGGGGAGGACAACATCTGGCCAACGCTCTGAAATATGCGACAGCTTTCCCTGTTATCCTCTTCACAGCCTTGGAGCGGAATTACAGCCCCCTCAAGACTCATGGGCTCAGCGAGGTGGCCGTGTCGCGACTTTGGTATGATCTCTCCCAAAAAGAGAAATGGGCCAGCCTTACTGACTTAAAATTCCCTCCAGGGTTTTGTCTTGTTTCATTAACTCGGCCTACTCCTTCTACTGGGACGTCGCTAAGGATTGGGACCTGACCTTGTTCTCTCCGAGCAGCAACCGTCGGGATTATCCGTTTGGGCTGCGACGACACCGAGCGTTTTACAACAATGGACTGTACTACGGCGCGATCATCATCGATCTCATTCTGCGTTTCACCTGGGTGTGCCGCCTCTCGCAGCGACTGGAAAAGATCAACCACGTCGAAAGTGGCATCTTCCTGCTCATGTTTTTGGAAGTTGCCAGGCGATGGATGTGGGTCTTTTTCAGAGTTGAGACCGAGTGGGGTAAGTATACGTCTCGCTTTCATAGTTGGCATGTTATGATCGTAGAAAAGATGCTAATGAACTTCTCATCTTGCAGTCCGAAATACCAGAGGCCCCGCACCGGACGACATACTCCTTGGTGAATTTACCGGAAAGATCGACGAGGATTGAACACACCTGCATACTTAGAGGTTAAAGGTTAAAAGTCATTGTTGGCGGACGCTTGCTTCATATCATCCATTCATAGATCGCTAGTGCTTTTTTATACCCCGTGTTGCTGTTGACAACTTCTTGTACTCTGCTTATTTTCATTTTTCCTTTCAACTTGCTATCTATGACAAGATAAGCTAAAGAAATGTCTTGCTTTGTTTCTTGGTTGATTTGATTTGGTTGGTTCTGTGTGAGAAGATTACTGCTTAATACTGTAGATAACAGAAATCCTTTTTTTTACCTCTATCTCTTGGGCGGTGGTGGTCGGGGAGGCTTTTTGTGTCCTTCATGGGTATATTATATCCTAATGTCTACCTTTTGGTTTTTTTTTATTACCCGGTCTATCTCTCCATAGTATTTTCCGGTGCAGTGCAGGTGTGGTGTTGTTTTATCTTGAACCGATTAGCTGAATGGGCTAGATAGACTGGTCTGGACTAGATTGGGCTGTGGCTTGAGAAGACAAGACAGAAAGGAAGAGAGAATAATGGGAAAAAAAAGAAGAATTTGAGTTTTCTTCTCTTGCAGTTGTTATGTGTAACAAGCCTATCCTGTCTTGTCTGTCTATGTCATGCATATACGGTGATTGATAAATATCAAGTAGCAGTACCTGGGGTATGGAGTACATGTATAGATAAAAGAGGGACAGAATTTAACTGGCTGGCTGGCTGGCTGGCTAGTTGGTTGATATAGTGATATACCAGGTCATGTGTATCACGTATGCTGACCTATTCAGTTCAGATTTCATAAATGATGACATTCATTCATCATGTGTATATATCTTACATATTCATACCAATTCAAGTAATAGTTTTGTTTAAGTTCTGATGCATACAGTACGTAGATAGACTCGAACATGGGCAGATAAGGAGTCACTATGACAATAATATATATGCTATATACTATATACCATGACTGATTGCGATCCCAGCAGACAAACAGATAGACAGACAGACAGACAGATAGAGACATAGATGAGATATGAGATACCCAATTGAATAAACAATGTTGCTTGTTGTTGTGCCCGATTCAAATGGAAGTACATGTCAAAAACCGAAACAGAAACAAGTTCAAACAACAGCAGGAGAGAGAGAGAAAAATACAAGTAACACGAAAGAACAAACAAAAACCCCTTGATCTCAACGCCATATTATCCAGTAAAAAAAACAAGATGACCGCGAGAATTCTTTTCTCTCTTCTCAAACCCATTAAATTGAAAACCATTTATAAAACAAACCATTTAGGAGAGGGGGAGTGTGTCCGTCCGTCAGTCAATCAACACCGAAGAAAATTTCCATTCCCATCATTTTATTTCTTTTCTCTTGAATGACCATGTACGAAATTTATGGTGGTAAGCTTGCTGATCGAAACCATCATGATGGAATATAAAAACTCGGTGTGACGGTCATCATCGAATTATGTCCCCCCAGGATGACCTGCAGGAGCGTGATTCTCGAACAGATCCTCTAGGTAAGCACTCGGTGCTCGGCCTTGTGGCGGTGCATTCAGATTGACAGTACTGCTAGATGCACCCAAATGGGATGCCCTGGTCTGCGGTGCATCCGCGCCGCTACTCGGAGGTAGTGATGGTGATCCGGGCGGGCTGGGTCCGAGATTGCGACTGTGCCCCCCTCCAGGAGCTGCAGCTCCGGCGGAATAGTACCCCGCTGGCAGATAGGTCGATGCTCTGTTAGCCGCCGGGTTCAGGCCTGCACCAGCAGTAGGCGAGTAGAAGAGACTGCTCTGCGCGCCAGGACCCTTGGAAGCGCCCATGTGGCTGTGGCGATGGCTCGGACTGAGCTTCTCCATGGACACGGAGGTGCCGTCCTTGGGCCTGTGAGAACGGTGACGAGAATGTCTTCTGGACCTCCGCTTGTGGCGCAGGAGGGTCTTGCTTTCTTGCTGGGCTTGCTCCATGGCAGCACGACGCACCGAACGGTTGATCGACCAGGCCACCAGGGCTCGCCAGGCTAGCACTGACAGTCCAATGAATCCCAAAGCCGCTCCAACGGCGATAAACACGGTTCCTTCAGGCAGGTTGGACTGTCGCATGTATGGTGCATTCTCGGTTGGGGGAACGGTGGCAACCGGGATAGAATACGTCGAACTTGTCGCGGCCGAAGTCAACGTTGGTAGAGTATCCGTAGAACTGGTACTTGTCGTCAGTGGCGGTAAGCTGTCCGTAGATGAGGTATCTGTAGTTTGGGCTGTAGTTTGAGCTGTAGTTTGAGCTGTAGTTTGGCCTGTGGTGGCCGCCGCAGTGTCTGTAGCTGTCGTCGCACCATTGGTAGTGGCTGCTGCAGTCGTGGTGTCAGTGTTTTCGGTGGTGGTCGCAGCTTGGGCAACAACTTGACCAGCCATCAAGCTTGCCAGCAACAGAACGAGCGAAAGAGTAGGCTGGACGCCCAGCCTACAGCGGAGGGGATTCATCGTGAGACGGCTGCTCAGGTTGACGTGTCTGACGAAGACCCGGGAATGAATGCGATATGCAACCTCAGAGTCTCGCACGTTAAACTAGTTCATTTGATTCCCATCACTTTCTCAATATAACCGGTCGACGAAAGAGAATGACCGTAAGCTTGATGGTGCCGGTCTTCAATCCGCTACTTCTCGCTGGATACGCACTGGCGTAGGTGCCTTGGTCAACAAAGCGAGCGTGAGGAGCAGGGAACGAGAGGCAGCGATGGACGATTGAAAAGCGTGGATGAACAAGAGAGTGAAGGACAACGAAGGCAGCGAGTGTTTGTAACAGACGGAGAGGGGCGATCGAGGCCTGTCTCAGAGCGGCGAACAGCCTGCGGTCCATCCCTGCGAGGCGGAGGCCAGCCCCTAACTCCCTGGAATGGAATGGCCCTGCGGCTGATGCTCGCGCCAACCTGGTTGGGAGACGCAGATCACGTGAAGCTATATTTAGTTTCCCCAGCGACCGTACGGAATCGACTGTCCAGTATACTTTGTGATGTCTATGACTACGGAGTACGTGATTCTGATATCAATGCTAATGACTTGAAAGTGCACCCTATATATATGGGACAGATTGGATAACATATGCAATTAGTCCTTCCACGCTCGCTGGCGAGTCAGAGCCGATCAGGCATCAAAGATGAACAAATACGCTAGCAATCCGAAAACACATCAAAACACAACCAGCATTTCATCAGAAGCTCGAGGCCGTATAGTGGATAAAGACTCGGTGTGCTTAATATACACGGAGTCACATAGATGGTGATATATCACTGCTGCTTCTTCTGTGAGCCAGGCGCAGTGTCCTTCTCAAACGCAGCATAAGGAACCTCCAGGCTTGTCAGAGCCGAGAACCCAACGTAGAAGATAACCAGGCAGACAAAGCTCGCGAGAAGACCCATGAAGATGCCTGGTAGGTCGTTAACAGGGTAAAGAACATAAAGCGTAATCGTAGAAACGTACCTGGGCTGAGGAACTGGTATTTCTGGAAAAGAGACTTGCTGCTGTCAGATTCATCCTGCCGAGCATGCCCGGTATAATCCCGTTTTAGCTGCATGTGAAGAGGCTCCTGGAATACGTCCGAGTTATAGACAACAGAGTCTGACTCCCCATTCTCCACAAATTCTCGGGGGGAAGTCACGTAGATCAAGGTATATTTGCTCGATGGAATTCGGTCAATGATGTCGGCGAGGAAGGCATCTACGAGAACAAATGTAAGCAATTGAACAGTCTGATGGGTTGAGTTGTACTTCGCACCATTGTCTGCGAGTTGTTGGGCCCGATTCGACCCCAAAGGAAGTGCCGGGAATGTCACATCAATCACCCGTGGACTCGACCCAAAGTTCATGGGGTAGGACCCCGCTGTCAAGTCGTTAGACCTCTAAACAGAGACCCTTGAACGTTGCCAGCAGCACTCACTTGATGCATCGATCTCGGTCACCTGTGCACCACACTCGTCCCTCAACCCGCTTCGAATAAACGACGGATCCAGTATCCCTGCCACCTCGGTGACGGTGAAATTTGACCGGATGGCCTTGTCTTTGCCCATCACTTTCTCTCGTAGCCGTGGCGCGGCCTTGCGGTCTGAATAGTCCGTGGCATGGACGCCCGGCTGCAAGGCAATGACGTAGTAGTCTGAAGGACATGTCTTGAGCTTGCTCCAGACATCTCCAAGTAGAGAGGTGGCAGTCTTGAGATGTGATGAGGACGTCGAGAACCTATTGCCATGTAGTGAGCAATCTCGTTTATCTTCGTCGCCGGTACAGTAACAACGTCGGGGTCGCGGTGGAGACGTACTCTGAGGTCGAGAAGAAGACGAATGGAGAAGTATCTTTGAATCCCTCGACGGCTGCAGCTCCAAGAGCCAGCAGCCAAAATCGACCCAGATGCATGATGCGATCTGCTGTATTAATATTCGGCGTCTCCGCAGGCTGCTTGCTTCTGGCAAGTTGACGTTCTACTAAGCTGAAGGGTGGCCCGAGGGCGGTCAAGCCACATGACGGGCGTGGGGAGCTAGCCCGCAAGACATTTTCATGCTAGGCTAGAAAATAAATACGGCCATTTTATCAGGCCGCAAAAAACGCCTCATTCCCCCAACTCCTTGTCTTGTACATAGGTCAAAAACAGGTCGAAAAGCCTGTATCATATTACAATGGCGCCTCACGCGAAACGGCGCAAATTGACCAGCGCCGTCGAAGAGATTACGTTCGATCCCGTTGCAAGGCATGAGTTCCTCACGGGGTTTCATAAGCGCAAAATGCAGCGTATCCGACAAGCGCAAGAATACGCACAAAAGAAAGCCCGCGAAGAGAGGAGGCTAGAGCGGAAAAAGGTGAGCACTTTTGTGTTGCTATGTACAATAGCTCCCGGTGCTTTTGCCAAGATCAATTGCCTGATTTTCGTCGTCCCTGCAGGTCCGAGAAGAACGAGCCGCGGAGTACCAGCGGATCCTCGAGGAGACTCGAAAACGTATCGAGAAGGACGTGAATAGCGACACAGATTCAGGGTCGGCAGATGATTCTGGTGAGGACGAGGAGGAATGGGAGGGATTCGACGAGCCCCCGCCGGTGGACTACGAAGCAGAGTATATCGACGAGGACAAGTATACGACAGTGACGGTCGAGGAGCTGGATACCTCCTCGAGGGAAGCACTCTACAAGCCAGAAACCAATGGCACAGATGGCGAGAGTAGTGACCAAGATGAGGACAACACGGGGGCTGTCGATTCGGTCCCCGATTCAGGTCGATCATCCGCTCAAGAAAAAGGAGTTAAAAAGACAGACAAGCCAAAGAAAAAACGGAAAAAGTTCCGCTACGAATCCAAAGCCGAGCGTCTCCTCAACCAACAGAAGGAACGTTTGGCGAAGCGGAGAAAGGCCAGAGCACGACGAGAGCGATAGCATACACTTATGGATACCTTGTTTTCCTAATAGCACTTACTGAACACTGAACAAGACTTCTTAGCCAGCAGCGATGACCCATTCCAGATGGAAAGACAGTTTCCATTAAAATGTTATCTATGTATGTACCACAGGCACCTGGAGGGGCAACACACGGGGAATAACGAGGAGAAAAGGGTTCAGAAACCAATCGATGCGGAAGATAAGACCGAGTGCCCTGGACGCGAGCGGGAGGAGCGGCAGGCTTCCTGCTGAGAGGAAAATAGAAGGTTTTGTTTAGGAAAGCGCATTGAATCGTCAAAAAAAAAAGGGGGCTTGGCTGACTGCAACGTTCTCCAGCACGTGCCACCTACGTATAACAGGCTTATAGCCAGGCTTTTAAACGTTGCTTATCGAAACCTCCAAGTCGTGCAGTTCCTTCTGCAGGTCTGCGTACTTCTTGGCCATCTCCTCGTACTTGGCCTCCCACTGGTCGCGAGCCGCCTCGAGCGCCTGGACCTTCCGCTCGTAGTGGCCAGCCTTGACGTCGGTCTGGCGAAGCCTGTCATACAGTTCAGTCAGTCGGTCCCTCACGATGGTAAGGCGCTTTGGAGATAGACGTACTTCTCGTTGGTTTCCCGCAGATTCTTGTCGGCCTGCTCGGCCTCCTCCTCGAGCAGTTGAAGACGCCTTTGCAAGGCTTCGTTCTGGGTGTCGTGCTGGGCACTCTGGTCGGCCTTCTCCTTGGCCTCCTTCAGGGCGGCTTCCAGCTTCTCTATTTCAGCCTCCAGCACCTGGTTGCGGTGCGTCAGGGACGTGATCTCCTGTTCCTTGGCCAGGTTCTCCTGCTCCAGCGCCTTGACCTTGTTCTTGAGCTCCTCCACCTGGGCCTGGGCCTCATCCGCCTCCACGCGGAGGGCGTTCATTTTCTGTAGAGCCAGGCGTTAGCATCTCCTCGCTGACGTAGTTGAGCCAGGTGAGCTCTACGACCAGGGAGTAGCAGTAGCAGCGTGCTCGACGGGGGGTTTCTGATAGGCACCGAGCTCACAGCTACCCCGCCATCAGGGGCCGCCGCCGGGGCATGCTTACTTCTCTGATCTTATCCATGGTGACAGTAGGCTATTTGCACGGGCTCGAGGGAATATGGATCGAAGAAGAGAAGGCAAACGACGGCTTTCGCTCAGCGAGAACCAGAAGGACAGAGAGAGAGAGAGAGATGGGGACGCGAGGATGCAGTCGAAGAAAGAGACCGAAGCCAGGTGTCTCGTGGAGTGGGCTAGTGGGTGCTGGCGGCAGGCGGCGCTGGCTGCAGTGCTGGCAGCGCTGGAGACGCGCCAAGCGGCCCTGTGGTTAGCGCGGCCAGCAGCCTGTGAGGCAAGCCAGCGGCGGTGGAGTGCGGGTCTGGCCTGGGATCGTCCCGTCTCCACGGGCAACCGCCCAAAACAACAAAAGGGATCCAGACCAGCCCGAGATCGATCATCGACTCCCAAGTTCACCGCTTGGTACAGCCTTGGATGATCACGTCGACATAGCAAGAGTGCCGTCATGCTCGCTCTACGAGACCAGGAGAACCTGGTGCACGCGCAGCAGACCTCTGCCGCCGCGAAGCCGCTCAACCAGAGCCTTCGACAGCTGCAGCCCAAGACGCCCGGCACCAGGGCCCCCAAGACGCCTTTCAAGGTCCCTCTGAACGACGAGAATGATCCTCTGGCGTTTGGAAAGAAGACCGTGAAGGGCAATGGACTACGCAATGAGAACAGTCTCAAACCGGCCAAAGATGCCTTCGTCACCCCACTGGGTGAGTGATGGTCTGCACCGAAGAGCTGTGAGGAACGTTGGACTGATGGAATGGCTGCCATAGGGCCTCGAAACCGCGCTCCTTTGGGAATGAAAACGACCAATGCCAAGGCAAAAGGCCTGCAGACTCCAGCACCGCCGGGTGACACCGTGAAGCCAGAGAAGACAAATCGAAAGAGCTCAACTACTCAGAAAGTGAAGAAGGCTGCTCCGGCAGCGCAACGAAGCCAGACGGAGCTCCTGGGGAAGCTGAAAGAGGATGAGGTTCCTGATGTCGAGTATGCGCCAACAAAGCCAAAGGGTAGGACTTGCGCTCCCAGCGTGTATGTTACGGTTAATATGGTTATTGACACTTTTACAGAGCTTCCGGACGATCCGGATGATATCGTCTATGATACGACATTCCCCCAATTCCAGCCTCAGAACATGGCTCGGGGATGGGAGAAGGTGTACTTCCATGGCGAGGTTGGGGAGGACGGACTCACCCAGAGAGAGCGCAAGTTCAAGGAAGAATCGATCGCGTACGACAAGCTTGTCGACGAAATGATCCAGAAAGAGGTGGAGAATATCAACATTCATGAAGACTCCGATGAGCCCTCTTGGGAGATTCAGCCTCAGCGACGAGAGGAGCAAAGTGCCAAAGAGAATGCGAAGAAGACGCACGCCAGGAGTGTTTCCACTATCAAGTCTCGAGACGCAGCTGCGGCTCTGTCCCAGTTAAGTGGTCCGTCCTCTTCTCGGTTGAACACTGTGAAGTCTTCCGCAGCTCCTCAGTCAAGCAAGGTGTCCTTGATTGCACCGAAGAAGAAGAAAACCCCTGCTCCTACCAATCCATCCTCGATGCGTCATGCTGCTGCAACTGCCAGATCTCGCACGACCCTGGGCTACTCTAAGGGCAGGAGCGTGTCGTCAGCCCTGAAGGGCAAGACAACCAAGGCAAAGGAAGACCAGTCAGCGTCGAAGAGCATTCTTTCCCCAGAAAAGTATATGCAACTTTACGGACCGCCGCCTCCCGGAAGCGACATGTGGACCCGCTGCAAAGAAGCCGGTCTTCTTGACGAGGAAGAAAACACCGACGACAATGGCGAAGTAGATCTGCCGGTCTACGAAGAGGACGAAGAGACTCGGAATTTCCAGCTGACTTTGTAAGGCTGTCATGTCTACAGGGCATGGAATTTGGACAGAATGGTATTTTTATGGAGGGCAGGCGCTTGGATAATTAACAGGGTTAGTGACCAGATTAAATAATGGCGGAATACATGGTACGGTTGTGGGTCTCATGTGTCTCGGCGTTTTTACGGAGAGCAAACATCAATGGCGTTCCTGACGGGTCAACGACTGCATCGATTATTGTACGAACTGGCAATGTTATGCTGTACTGTACGGATTACTTGGTGTAGATACTATTACGAGGGTATTTCCAAAGTCTTTTCTCAAGCCATTGAACCAGCTACGAGGAACTGCGTAATCAACTATCGGTCCGACACACTGGTTCCTGAGGATCATTGTTTTAGCTCAGCTGTGGATCGTTGCGTTTCAGCTTCTCTTCGAGCCGTGCAGTGAACTATTATTGCCTGGAGTCCCCGATGAGGCTGCAAACAACCACAATTGACACCTCCACCGTCAAGCAAGACAATTGACTGGTGAGAGGAGAGCTCCACAGGCGAATTATGGAGTTTCCAGTCGTCACTATTGAGTCCGCTGAGGGCGTGTTGCGGTGTGAACGGGCGAGCGCTGGGCCCGTGGAGTGTCTAGCTCGGACGGCGGACTCTAGCGCGCCCACCACAGCAGGTACCCTTCCCCCGAGTGCAATCCCACACCCTTGCAGCGTTGGAAACAACACCCTGCAAGCCTCTCCATCCCCCAGGACAGACCTCAATTCGCCGTGAGACAATGGCGAGAGCACACTCTGAGTCCTCCGAGGACTTTGAGTTCATCGAGACTCCCGCCGCTCCGGCGGCCACTGCTCCCCCTGAGGAGTGCGGTGTGAGGAGAACCGCGGTATGTGGTGACTGGAGAACGTGGCCAGACGGGCAGTGAACGACAGTATACTGACGCGTTGCTGGACAGTATCCTGCGATCAAAAATGCCCCTCTCCCGGCGGATGCGGCAGGTAATGACAGCTTCTCGAACACACTGCTGATTACTCTCCTGGTTGGCGTCCCGTGGTACCTTGCTCGCCAGGTGGGCGGCGGCTTCTACACCACCATCTTCTTTGCCATCTTCACCACCGTCCCGATTTTGATGGTCTTCTGGACCGTCGCGTCCTCCATCTCTCCCCGCAAGAATGAGAAGGCCAAGTACCCTGGCCGCCCTGTCGAGTACTACCTGCACTTCCACAACGAGCATGACCGGGCCAAGTACCGTGGCAAGAGCAAGATTCCCATGGAGATCTTCTACGAGAAGTACTTCAATGGAGAGGTTGACTTCAAGGGTGACGCTCTGGAGATCCTGGAATACAGACACGACTGGGCCAGCTTCCGCTTCACCTGGGGTCTCTACAAGCACTTCCTTACCGGCTTCATTCCGGAGATGCTTCTGCACACTCGTTCCCAAGGTATGATTTCATAACCATCAGTAAACAGCGTAAAATATCAAACTAAGAGTTGCATTCTCCTAGATGAGGAACAGGTGCGTGACCACTACGACCGTGGCGATGACTTCTACGCCTGGTTCTTGGGTCCCCGCATGATCTACACCTCCGGCATCATCAGCGACATCAACAAGGAAGAGACGCTGGAACAGCTTCAGGACAACAAGCTGGCTGTTGTGTGTGAGAAGATTGGACTCAAGCCTGGTGACACTCTCCTTGATCTCGGCTGCGGCTGGGGCACACTGGCCAAGTACGCGTCCGTCCATTACGGTGCGCACGTCACTGGTATTACCCTTGGCCGCAACCAGACCAAGTGGGGTAATAATGCACTGCGTAAGGCTGGCATTCCTGAGTCTCAGAGCCGTATTCTCTGTATGGACTACCGTGATGCCCCCCACGTTCCCGGTGGCTACAAGAAGATCACTTGTCTCGAGATGGCTGAACACGTCGGTGTCCGTCACTTTGGTAGCTTCCTGTCGCAGGTGTATGACATGCTTGATGACGATGGTGTTTTCTTCCTCCAGATCGCTGGTCTGCGCAGGTCGTGGCAGTACGAGGATCTGATCTGGGGTCTGTTCATGAACAAGTACATCTTCCCTGGTGCGGACGCGAGCACGCCTCTTGGCTTTGTTGTCGACAAGCTGGAAGCTGCTGGGTTCGAGATCAAGAGCATTGACACGATTGGTGTGCACTATTCCGCTACTCTGTGGCGTTGGTACCGCAACTGGCTGGGCAACCGCGAGAAGGTTGAGGCAAAGTATGGCAAGAGGTGGTATAGGGTGAGTATCTTCTTTTCATTCCTTGTCTCTGATCCGTTTGCTCATATCTTATAGATCTGGGAGTACTTCCTGGCCTCGTCCACCATCACCTCCCGCCAGGGCGGTGCAACGTGCTGGCAGATCACCCTAGTGAAGAACATCAACTCGACGCACCGTATCGAGGGTGTTCCGTCTCAGTACGGTCTCGCTGGTGCTCGCCAGGCGGCTATTGACAACGTTGGCAAGGGCACTCTCCCGAGCGCCAACGTCACGCCTAAGGAGGCCTAAGGAGTAAACTGAGGCTGGTTTGCGGTGGCCTGAATTCTCTTTTTGGCGCGATTTGCCAGGAGGAGGCCGAAATTAATGAAGGTGGCCTGCAGTTGATTTCCTTTTTTTTTCAAGTCATGCTCACGTGTCGGTATGTCGGACGCATTTCAGTATGGTTCACGTATCGTTTCGTCCAAGCAAGCAAGCAAACCCTGTTAGTAAAGTAAGTAGTCTTGTATGTGGTGAGGCGGGGTGTGGTGAAGAGTAAGAGTAATGCCCGGATGGTTTTTTATATGGATGTTGATTTCCTGTAATGAGAGAGCGAAAACAAGACCTCTGAGTGAACCGAGAGGTCAACTAAATTACTCATGGATATCCAGAAAATCAAAATCGAAATCAAAAAGAAAAGAGCGAGATGATGATTACTCGATTACTCTATCTATCGATTAAGTATAGATAACATACGTACCTGACTACCTATATTGACACCTCGTCCCGTCCGTGGCATAATACTAGTTGTGTTTGTTTTTTTTTTTCCATTTCCACTGCTCTGAGTCTGTTGTCTCCTGATCTGTGAAGTTGAACCTTTTTATATATATGGGACGTTCAGGAAAGTTTGTATATTTCCTGAAAAGGAAGCACTAACACTAACAATAACAATAACATCACACATAAAGGAAAAGAAGGCCCAATAAAAATGAAAAAAGGCAAAAAAAGCAAAAAAAAAAATTTCTTTAAAGATGGGATGTACCCCTGCAATTTGCTAGGATTAGTTATAATTATTATATAATGTGTCTGGTGGTAGGTAGGTAGGTAAGTAAGTAGGTAAGGGCAGGATAAGAATGGGACGACGTCAGGTGCATGATAATAGAAAAGACAAAATGAATGACTTACCGGCTAACTAGTGTTTTGTAGGTATGTCTTTCTTTTATGAATATATATGGAGCAACGGAGCAGGTACATAGATAGATAGCATTGGTATGGATACGGTTTTTTAATTCATCAACCATAGGCATATATTTATTATTATCTTGGTGAAAGGAAAAGAAATGAAAATGAAATGAAAATCCGAAAATGGAAATCTTTCTGTATATCTATGTCAATACATGTACATGCACAAATTGAGTGATATCGAGACTATAACTTCGCCTTCGGGGCAACCGCCGCAGCCTCGTCCTCCTTGGCCTTCTGCTTCAGAACCCGACGGAGAATCTTACCGCTGACGCTCTTCGGGATCGCGTCGATAAACCGCACTCCGCCGCGCAGCCGCTTGTGCTGTGCCACCTTGCTGTTCAGCCAGTTGACGATGTTGGCGGCTTCTTCCTCGTCGCTCACGCCCGAGGCTTTGCTCTTCGCGCTGCGCACGACGTACGCCCGCGGCACCTCGCTGCCATGCTCCTTGCTCTCGACCCCGATGACGGCCACGTCGTCGACGGCTTCGTGGTCCAGGAGGATCCCTTCCAACTCGGCCGGCGGAACCTGGAAGCCCTTGTACTTGATGAGCTCCTTGACCCGGTCCGTGATGTAGAAGTTGCCCTCCTTGTCCTGGTAGCCGACATCGCCCGTGCGGAACCACCCGTCCGGTGAGAGACACTCAGCCGTCGCCCTCGGGTTGTTGTGATAGCCCAGGAACACGTTGGGTCCGCGCAGGTACAGCTCGCCAACTTCTCCAACGGCAACTTCCCGTGGCTCGGAGCCGTCTTCGGGCGTGGTCATGTACTTCGCTTCCATATTTGGCATCAATTTGCCTACGGAACCGATGTACTTGTCCCATTCGTCCCACGACTGCGCGTGGGACGTTGGACTGGTCTCGCTGAGGCCGTAGCCCTGCTTGATGCCGACCTTGATGCGCGACGATGCCGCCTCGACAAGCTCACGGGTGAGTGGTGCGGCGCCGGAATTCATCATGCGCAGGCTCGAGAGATCATACTTGTCCACCACAGGATGCTTGCTCAGCAATAGAACGACCGGGGGAACGACATAGGCATAGGTGATCCGGTAGTTCTGAACGTTCGCGCAGAACTTTTCAATGTCGAATTTGGACATGATAATGGCGTGGTATCCGCCGTACATGGTGTTGTGGATGAGGCATGTCAGTCCTGCAGAATCATGTCAGTACGACCGGAATACGGACTCAAAGAGTATCTCGCCTGCTTACCGTAGATGTGGAAGAAAGGCAGAAACGCTAGAATTCGATCTCCCTTGCCATCCGCACCGCCATTCCAGCTAAAATATCGGCCATCGGCTCTGTGATTCTGACACACATTCGAGACGATGTTACAATGCGAGAGCATCACTCCCTTCGGCAGGCCTGTCGTCCCGGAGGAGTACACCAAGAACGCCAGATCTTTCTTTGGATCGATTTTTGTTTTTCGGTACCTCGACGCACCGGAGATGTTGCGAATGGAGGTGAAATGCTTCGCTCGGGCCTCTGGGTCGCGTGCGTCTCCCATCAGAATGACTCGATCCTCCGGGATGCCGGCCTTCTGTGCGGCTTCTCGAGCGACTGGCAACATGGGGACCTGGGTGACCAGGGCCTTGGCTCCGGAGTTCTTCAGCTGAAAGGCCAACTCGTCTACCGTGTATGTGGGGTTGGCGGGCGAGATCACGCCGCCTGCCCAGAGGGTGCCCCAGGTGATGGCGGGAGTGTCGACACAGTTGGGCGTGAACAGAGCCAGGACATCGCCTTTCTTCCAGTTCCAGGTAGACTTGAGACCCTTGCCGAACTCAAGGGCAGTATCTCTGATCTGGGCGTAGGTGTACGACCGCTTGGTGTCGGCATCTTGGAAAATCACTGGACACAGGTCATTACAAATATTCCTAGAAAACTCGGACATATAGAACTTACCTTTGTCGTCAGGGAATTCACGGTCTTTTCGCTCGAAGAGAAAGGTCCAGATGTCGACATTGGGAATGTCGATGGGCGGATATAGCGACTTGGTAGGCATTGCTAGATCGAATTGAACAGATAGAGGGTATTAGTTACACAAGGTAATGAGAAAGACAATTTAAAAATAGTGATGTTATTCTAAGGCGCAGAGATATGGACCATCCCCTGTCTATCGAAATAACTCCAACGAAGCTTGCAGGACTGTTTCTCTGTAAATTGGTTAGTAGTAAGTAGGACGGAGTAAATAGCGTCGGTGTCGTCGGGGAATATGCCTATTGCCTCGGTATGTTCCAGAGGGGCCGGCTATTGGGCGGACAGAGGCGGAGTGTGGAGAGAGCACGGCGGACGCGGACTGGCTACAGTGCTTGAGGCTCGGCAATGCTTGCTTCGACCCCGCAATGAGACTGCTTACTAATGAATTCTCTGTCGAGGCTCCAACTTTAACTTTCTCAATACACTGGAGATTTCTTCCTTGGATTCGGATGCTTCTTGATTCCTGCAGTTCACATTTTTCCTGTTGAAAACAGTTGCGTGTTTGGCATACCGCATATCAACGGAGATATCCACGGAGTAAATTCCGTATTTAGTCTTCAATCCAAGCCTTGAAGCCTTCTGTTGGCACCTGCGCCTGGGCGCTGTGGCTGAGTATTCCAAGCAATGTCCAAGAGATACGTCCTGGATACAGTCATTACCATCTTAGGTGTTCCCTAAGATCCTTTCGCTTTACTTTACTTACTTTCTTTCTTTTGTTCTTTTTTTAGGCTTTGTCTGTTTTCATGTCTGGCAGCACCCTGCTGCTCCCCTCACTGCGAAGTGGGATTTGATGTTCTGTGCCCGCCACCGCCTCGGTTGGCGGGCCAATCAGAAGTCATCATACTAAAACTGTGTACCCTTATAATTCAGTTTCAATCCTCCGCAAGTGCCTTCGGGCATCTGGTCAATTTGAAACGATACAGAGAAGATTAGCATGGCCCCTGCACTAAGGATGACACGCTCAATCAAAGAGAAGCTACCAGTTTTTTTTTAATTCTTTACTGGGTCAAAATGGAGGTAGGAGGTGTTAGGTATGTAGACTGTAATAGATAGCGATGCGGTTCGAGTCGGGGGTTGATTTTCTTTTTTTTTTCCTTCCGACCTGCCATTCGGTGCCTGCATGCCTGAGGCACAAACTGAGGCAGTCGAACACAACACTCGTGGCAAGATACCTCAGGTATCTTTCCTTACTCATTACGAAACCTTGCTTCCAGTGAACTCAGTCTCCTTCAAGGTAGGGAAATAGTAGATGTCCCTCAGCAATATGCAGCACAGGAATATATTTTCATTCTATCACTTAACTCAATCTTGCTACACTCTGCTCTCCTTTTCCTGCGATTTTGTCCAATACATCACCAGGAATACTTATGTCAGCTTGCTTTATAATAGAAAACCTTTAACGTAATCAATCACCGAGCGAAACAGATCACCGAGCGAAACACCCACCAACGCCATTATTATTAGATATCTAATTATCTCACCACACCACCCCTAAATTGAAGCTATTTACATGTAAAATAATTGCCTATTTACTAGGGCAGCTGACCCTAGTATGACCTTGAATATTGCAGTTGCTGCACCGCGGTGGTGCACGTCTTCTAGGCTGCATATCAGCTTGGTCAGCTACCTCTGCCTGCAATTCTGCAGCTTGCTGAGCAAGCTGCTGGCCTTCTTCAGCACGTTAAAATCCCCCCGGTAGCCAATATAGGATCTAGCTGTCTCTTGCTTGCGT